>NC_086445.1:944792290-945034790 GCF_028390025.1 Pseudophryne corroboree | reverse complement strand
TAATCAAGATGCTATTAAGTTAACCTTGTAAGGCCTCCTGCAGCAGCAGCTGAGCTCCCCGTGCAGTCTGGGGGCGGAGCTTGGGCCCATGAGTCACAGCAGGACCCTGGAGATGGAGAGCCTGGAGAGGGAGGGGCGGCCAGCACACTGCCTGCACGGCTCCTGCTCCGTGACATCTGAGGTGAGAGTGCCGCGGCCGGAGGAGGGGGCATGGGAGAGAGGAGGCCGCTGGCAGTCTGTGACAGGGAAAAGTTTTTTCCTGTCAATGCTGTCAGGCAGCTGTGGGCCTATTTTCAATGGGGGGCCTGGAGCTGCAGCTCCATCCGCCCCATTGTTAATCCGGCCCTGGATACACACACACTACACACACACATCACATTATACACACAGCACACACTACACACACCACATATACACACACACACAGTACACACACACAACCACATATACACACCCTACACACTATACACATTTAGGAGACACACACACACACATTAATCAAGATGCTATTAAGTTAACCTTGTAAGGCCTCCTGCAGCAGCAGCTGAGCTCCCCGTGCAGTCTGGGGGCGGAGCTTGGGCCCATGAGTCACAGCAGGACCCTGGAGATGGAGAGCCTGGAGAGGGAGGGGCAGCCAGCACACTGCCTGCACGGCTCCTGCTCCGTGACATCTGAGGTGAGAGTGCCGCGGCCGGAGGAGGGGGCATGGGAGAGAGGAGGCCGCTGGCAGTCTGTGACAGGGAAAAGTTTTTTCCTGTCAATGCTGTCAGGCAGCTGTGGGCCTATTTTCAATGGGGGGCCTGGAGCTGCAGCTCCATCCGCCCCATTGTTAATCCGGCCCTGAATATATCCGTTCTCTGCCTGAAAAAAGCGATACACACAGTGACTCAGTCAGTCACATACCATATCTGTGTGCACTGCTCAGGCTCAGGCCAGTGTGCTGCATCATCTATATATATTATATATCTGTCTGACTGCTCAGCTCACACAGCTTATAATTGTGGGGGAGACTGGGGAGCACTACTGCAGTGCCAGTTATAGGTTATAGCAGGAGCCAGGAGTACATAATATTATATTAAAATTAAACAGTGCACACTTTTGCTGCAGGAGTGCCACTGCCAGTGTGACTAGTGACCAGTGACCTGACCACCAGTATATATAATATTAGTAGTATACTATCTCTTTATCAACCAGTCTATATTAGCAGCAGACACAGTACAGTGCGGTAGTTCACGGCTGTGGCTACCTCTGTGTCGGCACTCGGCAGCCCGTCCATAATTGTATATACCACCTAACCGTGGTTTTTTTTTCTTTCTTTATACATACATACTAGTTACGAGTATACTATCTCTTTATCAACCAGTCTATATTAGCAGCAGACACAGTACAGTGCGGTAGTTCACGGCTGTGGCTACCTCTGTGTCGGCACTCGGCAGCCCGTCCATAATTGTATATACCACCTAACCGTGGTTTTTTTTTCTTTCTTTATACATACATACTAGTTACGAGTATACTATCTCTTTATCAACCAGTCTATATATTAGCAGCAGACACAGTACAGTGCGGTAGTTCACGGCTGTGGCTACCTCTGTGTCGGCACTCGGCAGCCCGTCCATAATTGTATATACCACCTAACCGTGGTTTTTTTTTCTTTCTTTATACATACATACTAGTTACGAGTATACTATCTCTTTATCAACCAGTCTATATATTAGCAGCAGACACAGTACAGTGCGGTAGCTCACGGCTGTGGCTACCTCTGTGTCGGCACTCGGCAGCCCGTCCATAATTGTATATACCACCTAACCGTGGTTTTTTTTTCTTTCTTTATACATACATACTAGTTACGAGTATACTATCTCTTTATCAACCAGTCTATATATTAGCAGCAGACACAGTACAGTGCGGTAGTTCACGGCTGTGGCTACCTCTGTGTCGGCACTCGGCAGCCCGTCCATAATTGTATATACCACCTAACCGTGGTTTTTTTTTCTTTCTTTATACATACATACTAGTTACGAGTATACTATCTCTTTATCAACCAGTCTATATTAGCAGCAGACACAGTACAGTGCGGTAGTTCACGGCTGTGGCTACCTCTGTGTCGGCACTCGGCAGCCCGTCCATAATTGTATATACCACCTAACCGTGGTTTTTTTTTCTTTCTTTATACATACATACTAGTTACGAGTATACTATCTCTTTATCAACCAGTCTATATATTAGCAGCAGACACAGTACAGTGCGGTAGTTCACGGCTGTGGCTACCTCTGTGTCGGCACTCGGCAGCCCGTCCATAATTGTATATACCACCTAACCGTGGTTTTTTTTTCTTTCTTTATACATACATACTAGTTACGAGTATACTATCTCTTTATCAACCAGTCTATATATTAGCAGCAGACACAGTACAGTGCGGTAGTTCACGGCTGTGGCTACCTCTGTGTCGGCACTCGGCAGCCCGTCCATAATTGTATATACCACCTAACCGTGGTTTTTTTTTCTTTCTTTATACATACATACTAGTTACGAGTATACTATCTCTTTATCAACCAGTCTATATATTAGCAGCAGACACAGTACAGTGCGGTAGTTCACGGCTGTGGCTACCTCTGTGTCGGCACTCGGCAGCCCGTCCATAATTGTATATACCACCTAACCGTGGTTTTTTTTTCTTTCTTTATACATACATACTAGTTACGAGTATACTATCTCTTTATCAACCAGTCTATATATTAGCAGCAGACACAGTACAGTGCGGTAGTTCACGGCTGTGGCTACCTCTGTGTCGGCACTCGGCAGCCCGTCCATAATTGTATATACCACCTAACCGTGGTTTTTTTTTCTTTCTTTATACATACATACTAGTTACGAGTATACTATCTCTTTATCAACCAGTCTATATATTAGCAGCAGACACAGTACAGTGCGGTAGTTCACGGCTGTGGCTACCTCTGTGTCGGCACTCGGCAGCCCGTCCATAATTGTATATACCACCTAACCGTGGTTTTTTTTTCTTTCTTTATACATACATACTAGTTACGAGTATACTATCTCTTTATCAACCAGTCTATATATTAGCAGCAGACACAGTACAGTGCGGTAGTTCATGGCTGTGGCTACCTCTGTGTCGGCACTCGGCAGCCCGTCCATAATTGTATACTAGTATCCAATCCATCCATCTCCATTGTTTACCTGAGGTGCCTTTTAGTTGTGCCTATTAAAATATGGAGAACAAAAATGTTGAGGTTCCAAAATTAGGGAAAGATCAAGATCCACTTCCACCTCGTGCTGAAGCTGCTGCCACTAGTCATGGCCGAGACGATGAAATGCCAGCAACGTCGTCTGCCAAGGCCGATGCCCAATGTCATAGTACAGAGCATGTCAAATCCAAAACACCAAATATCAGTAAAAAAAGGACTCCAAAACCTAAAATAAAATTGTCGGAGGAGAAGCGTAAACTTGCCAATATGCCATTTACCACACGGAGTGGCAAGGAACGGCTGAGGCCCTGGCCTATGTTCATGGCTAGTGGTTCAGCTTCACATGAGGATGGAAGCACTCAGCCTCTCGCTAGAAAAATGAAAAGACTCAAGCTGGCAAAAGCAGCACAGCAAAGAACTGTGCATTCTTCGAAATCCCAAATCCACAAGGAGAGTCCAATTGTGTCGGTTGCGATGCCTGACCTTCCCAACACTGGACGTGAAGAGCATGCGCCTTCCACCATTTGCACGCCCCCTGCAAGTGCTGGAAGGAGCACCCGCAGTCCAGTTCCTGATAGTCAGATTGAAGATGTCAGTGTTGAAGTACACCAGGATGAGGAGGATATGGGTGTTGCTGGCGCTGGGGAGGAAATTGACCAGGAGGATTCTGATGGTGAGGTGGTTTGTTTAAGTCAGGCACCCGGGGAGACACCTGTTGTCCGTGGGAGGAATATGGCCGTTGACATGCCAGGTGAAAATACCAAAAAAATCAGCTCTTCGGTGTGGAGGTATTTCACCAGAAATGCGGACAACAGGTGTCAAGCCGTGTGTTCCCTTTGTCAAGCTGTAATAAGTAGGGGTAAGGACGTTAACCACCTCGGAACATCCTCCCTTATACGTCACCTGCAGCGCATTCATAATAAGTCAGTGACAAGTTCAAAAACTTTGGGTGACAGCGGAAGCAGTCCACTGACCAGTAAATCCCTTCCTCTTGTAACCAAGCTCACGCAAACCACCCCACCAACTCCCTCAGTGTCAATTTCCTCCTTCCCCAGGAATGCCAATAGTCCTGCAGGCCATGTCACTGGCAATTCTGACGAGTCCTCTCCTGCCTGGGATTCCTCCGATGCATCCTTGCGTGTAACGCCTACTGCTGCTGGCGCTGCTGTTGTTGCCGCTGGGAGTCGATGGTCATCCCAGAGGGGAAGTCGTAAGCCCACTTGTACTACTTCCAGTAAGCAATTGACTGTTCAACAGTCCTTTGCGAGGAAGATGAAATATCACAGCAGTCATCCTACTGCAAAGCGGATAACTGAGGCCTTGGCATCCTGGGTGGTGAGAAACGTGGTTCCGGTATCCATCATTACTGCAGAGCCAACTAGAGACTTGTTGGAGGTACTGTGTCCCCGGTACCAAATACCATCTAGGTTCCATTTCTCTAGGCAGGCGATACCGAAAATGTACACAGACCTCAGAAAAAGAGTCACCAGTGTCCTAAAAAATGCAGCTGTACCCAATGTCCACTTAACCACGGACATGTGGACAAGTGGAGCAGGGCAGGGTCAGGACTATATGACTGTGACAGCCCACTGGGTAGATGTATGGACTCCCGCCGCAAGAACAGCAGCGGCGGCACCAGTAGCAGCATCTCGCAAACGCCAACTCTTTCCTAGGCAGGCTACGCTTTGTATCACCGCTTTCCAGAATACGCACACAGCTGAAAACCTCTTACGGCAACTGAGGAAGATCATCGCGGAATGGCTTACCCCAATTGGACTCTCCTGTGGATTTGTGGCATCGGACAACGCCAGCAATATTGTGTGTGCATTAAATATGGGCAAATTCCAGCACGTCCCATGTTTTGCACATACCTTGAATTTGGTGGTGCAGAATTTTTTTAAAAACGACAGGGGCGTGCAAGAGATGCTGTCGGTGGCCAGAAAAATTGCGGGACACTTTCGGCGTACAGGCACCACGTACAGAAGACTGGAGCACCACCAAAAACTACTGAACCTGCCCTGCCATCATCTGAAGCAAGAAGTGGTAACGAGGTGGAATTCAACCCTCTATATGCTTCAGAGGTTGGAGGAGCAGCAAAAGGCCATTCAAGCCTATACAATTGAGCACGATATAGTAGGTGGAATGCACCTGTCTCAAGTGCAGTGGAGAATGATTTCAACGTTGTGCAAGGTTCTGATGCCCTTTGAACTTGCCACACGTGAAGTCAGTTCAGACACTGCCAGCCTGAGTCAGGTCATTCCCCTCATCAGGCTTTTGCAGAAGAAGCTGGAGGCATTGAAGAAGGAGCTAAAAGGGAGCGATTCCGCTAGGCATGTGGGACTTGTGGATGCAGCCCTTAATTCGCTTAACAAGGATTCACGGGTGGTCAATCTGTTGAAATCAGAGCACTACATTTTGGCCACCGTGCTCGATCCTAGATTTAAAGCCTACCTTGGATCTCTCTTTCCGGCAGACACAGGTCTGCTGGGGTTGAAAGACCTGCTGGTGACAAAATTGTCAAGTCAAGCGGAACGCGACCTGTCAACATCTCCTCCTTCACATTCTCCCGCAACTGGGGGTGCGAGGAAAAGGCTCAGAATTCCGAGCCCACCCGCTGGCGGTGATGCAGGGCAGTCTGGAGCGACTGCTGATGCTGACATCTGGTCCGGACTGAAGGACCTGACAACGATTACGGACATGTCGTCTACTGTCACTGCATATGATTCTCTCAACATTGATAGAATGGTGGAGGATTATATGAGTGACCGCATCCAAGTAGGCACGTCACACAGTCCGTACTTATACTGGCAGGAAAAAGAGGCAATTTGGAGGCCCTTGCAAAAACTGGCTTTATTCTACCTAAGTTGCCCTCCCACAAGTGTGTACTCCGAAAGAGTGTTTAGTGCCGCCGCTCACCTTGTCAGCAATCGGCGTACGAGGTTACATCCAGAAAATGTGGAGAAGATGATGTTCATTAAAATGAATTATAATCAATTCCTCCGCGGAGACATTGACCAGCAGCAATTGCCTCCACAAAGTACACAGGGAGCTGAGATGGTGGATTCCAGTGGGGACGAATTGATAATCTGTGAGGAGGGGGATGTACACGGTGATATATCGGAGGGTGAAGATGAGGTGGACATCTTGCCTCTGTAGAGCCAGTTTGTGCAAGGAGAGATTAATTGCTTCTTTTTTGGGGGGGGTCCAAACCAACCCGTCATATCAGTCACAGTCGTGTGGCAGACCCTGTCACTGAAATGATGGGTTGGTTAAAGTGTGCATGTCCTGTTTTGTTTATACAACATAAGGGTGGGTGGGAGGGCCCAAGGACAATTCCATCTTGCACCTCTTTTTTCTTTTCTTTTTCTTTGCATCATGTGCTGATTGGGGAGGGTTTTTTGGAAGGGACATCCTGCGTGACACTGCAGTGCCACTCCTAGATGGGCCCGGTGTTTGTGTCGGCCACTAGGGTCGCTAATCTTACTCACACAGTCAGCTACCTCATTGCGCCTCTTTTTTTCTTTGCGTCATGTGCTGTTTGGGGAGGGTTTTTTGGAAGGGACATCCTGCGTGACACTGCAGTGCCACTCCTAGATGGGCCCGGTGTTTGTGTCGGCCACTAGGGTCGCTAATCTTACTCACACAGCTACCTCATTGCGCCTCTTTTTTTCTTTGCGTCATGTGCTGTTTGGGGAGGGTTTTTTGGAAGGGACATCCTGCGTGACACTGCAGTGCCACTCCTAGATGGGCCCGGTGTTTGTGTCGGCCACTAGGGTCGCTTATCTTACTCACACAGCGACCTCGGTGCAAATTTTAGGACTAAAAATAATATTGTGAGGTGTGAGGTATTCAGAATAGACTGAAAATGAGTGGAAATTATGGTTTTTGAGGTTAATAATACTTTGGGATCAAAATGACCCCCAAATTCTATGATTTAAGCTGTTTTTTAGTGTTTTTTGAAAAAAACACCCGAATCCAAAACACACCCGAATCCGACAAAAAAAACTCGGTGAGGTTTTGCCAAAACGCGTTCGAACCCAAAACACGGCCGCGGAACCGAACCCAAAACCAAAACACAAAACCCGAAAAATTTCAGGCGCTCATCTCTATGCAGAAGCAGTTCAGAAATTGCTTCAGTCCGGGGTAATTATTCCAGTACCCCCGGCACAACGGGGGCAGGGTTTTTACTAGAGATGAGCGGGTTCGGTTTCTCTGAATCCGAACCCGCCAGAACTTCATGTTTTTTTTCACGGGTCCGAGCGACTCGGATCTTCCCGCCTTGCTCGGTTAACCCGAGCGCGCCCGAACGTCATCATGACGCTGTCGGATTCTCGCGAGGCTCGGATTCTATCGCGAGACTCGGATTCTATATAAGGAGCCGCGCGTCGCCGCCATTTTCACACGTGCATTGAGATTGATAGGGAGAGGACGTGGCTGGCGTCCTCTCCATTTAGATTATAAGAGACTGAGAGAGATTTACTGGAGCTGACTAGGAGGAGTACTGTTACTGTAGAAGTGTAGAGACTGAGTGGAGAGAGTTTACTAGTGAGGACAGTGCAGTTTACTTTATAATCCGTTCTCTGCCTGAAAAAAGCGATACACAGCACACAGTGACTCAGTCACATACCATATCTGTGTGCACTGCTCAGGCTCAGGCCAGTGTGCTGCATCATCTATTATCTATATATAATATTATATATATCTGTCTGACTGCTCAGCTCACACAGCTTATAATTGTGGGGGAGACTGGGAAGCACTACTGCAGTGCCAGTTATAGGTTATAGCGGGAGCCAGGAGTACATAATATATTATATAGTGAGTGACCACCAGACACACAGTGCAGTTTATTTAATATATCCGTTCTCTGCCTGAAAAAAGCGATACACACAGTGACTCAGTCAGTCACATACCATATCTGTGTGCACTGCTCAGGCTCAGGCCAGTGTGCTGCATCATCTATTATCTATATATAATATTATATATATCTGTCTGACTGCTCAGCTCACACAGCTTATAATTGTGGGGGAGACTGGGGAGCACTACTGCAGTGCCAGTTATAGGTTATAGCAGGAGCCAGGAGTACATAATATATTATATAGTGAGTGACCACCAGACACACAGTGCAGTTTATTTAATATATCCGTTCTCTGCCTGAAAAAAGCGATACACACAGTGACTCAGTCAGTCACATACCATATCTGTGTGCACTGCTCAGGCTCAGGCCAGTGTGCTGCATCATCTATTATCTATATATAATATTATATATATCTGTCTGACTGCTCAGCTCACACAGCTTATAATTGTGGGGGAGACTGGGGAGCACTACTGCAGTGCCAGTTATAGGTTATAGCAGGAGCCAGGAGTACATAATATATTATATAGTGAGTGACCACCAGACACACAGTGCAGTTTATTTAATATATCCGTTCTCTGCCTGAAAAAAGCGATACACACAGTGACTCAGTCAGTCACATACCATATCTGTGTGCACTGCTCAGGCTCAGGCCAGTGTGCTGCATCATCTATTATCTATATATAATATTATATATATCTGTCTGACTGCTCAGCTCACACAGCTTATAATTGTGGGGGAGACTGGGGAGCACTACTGCAGTGCCAGTTATAGGTTATAGCAGGAGCCAGGAGTACATAATATATTATATAGTGAGTGACCACCAGACACACAGTGCAGTTTATTTAATATATCCGTTCTCTGCCTGAAAAAAGCGATACACACAGTGACTCAGTCAGTCACATACCATATCTGTGTGCACTGCTCAGGCTCAGGCCAGTGTGCTGCATCATCTATTATCTATATATAATATTATATATATCTGTCTGACTGCTCAGCTCACACAGCTTATAATTGTGGGGGAGACTGGGGAGCACTACTGCAGTGCCAGTTATAGGTTATAGCAGGAGCCAGGAGTACATAATATATTATATAGTGAGTGACCACCAGACACACAGTGCAGTTTATTTAATATATCCGTTCTCTGCCTGAAAAAAGCGATACACACAGTGACTCAGTCAGTCACATACCATATCTGTGTGCACTGCTCAGGCTCAGGCCAGTGTGCTGCATCATCTATATATATTATATATCTGTCTGACTGCTCAGCTCACACAGCTTATAATTGTGGGGGAGACTGGGGAGCACTACTGCAGTGCCAGTTATAGGTTATAGCAGGAGCCAGGAGTACATATTATATTAAAATTAAACAGTGCACACTTTTGCTGCAGGAGTGCCACTGCCAGTGTGACTGACCAGTGACCTGACCACACTGACCACCAGTATAGTTAGTAGTATACTTATATTGTGATTGCCTGAAAAAGTTAAACACTCGTCGTGTGACTTCACTTGTGTGTTTTTTTTTTTTTTATTCTATAAAAATAAAACTCATTCTGCTGACAGACAGTGTCCAGCAGGTCCGTCATTATATAATATATAATATATACCTGTCCGGCTGCAGTAGTGATATATATATATTTTTTATATCATTTATCATCCAGTCGCAGCAGACACAGTACGGTAGTTCACGGCTGTGGCTACCTCTGTGTCTCTGCACTCGGCAGGCAGTCCGTCCATAATTGTAATACCACCTAACCGTGGATTTTTTTCATTCTTCTTTATACATACATAGTTACATAGACATCTTCTCTTTATCAACCAGTCTATATTAGCTGCAGACACAGTACAGTACGGTAGTTCACGGCTGTGGCTACCTCTGTGTCTGCACTCGGCAGGCAGTCCGTCCATAATTGTATACCACCTAACCGTGGATTTTTTTCAGTCTCCTTTATACATACATAGTTACATAGACATCTTCTCTTTATCAACCAGTCTATGGCCCTCATTCCGAGTTGATCGGTCGCAAGGCGAATTTAGCAGAGTTACACACGCTAAGCCGCCGCCTACTGGGAGTGAATCTTAGCTTCTTAAAATTGCGACCGATGTATTCGCAATATTGCGATTACTAACTACTTAGCAGTTTCAGAGTAGCTCCAGACTTACTCTGCCTGTGCGATCAGTTCAGTGCTTGTCGTTCCTGGTTGACGTCACAAACACACCCAGCGTTCGCCCAGGCACTCCCACCGTTTCTCCGGCCACTCCTGCGTTTTTTCCGGAAACGGTAGCGTTTTCAGCCACACGCCCCTGAAACGCCGTGTTTCCGCCCAGTAACACCCATTTCCTGTCAATCACATTACGATCGCTGGAGCGAAGAAAAAGCCGTGAGTAAAAATACTTTCTTCATAGTAAAGTTACTTGGCGCAGTCGCAGTGCGAACTTTGCGCATGCGTACTAAGCGGATTTTCACTGCGATGCGATGAAAAAGAACGAGCGAACAACTCGGAATGAGGGCCGATATTAGCTGCAGACACAGTACAGTACGGTAGTTCACGGCTGTGGCTACCTCTGTGTCTGCAGTCGGCAGGCAGTCCATAATTGTATACTAGTATCCATCTCCATTGTTTACCTGAGGTGCCTTTTAGTTGTGCCTATTAAAATATGGAGAACAAAAATGTTGAGGTTCCAAAATTAGGGAAAGATCAAGATCCACTTCCACCTCGTGCTGAAGCTGCTGCCACTAGTCATGGCCGAGACGATGAAATGCCAGCAACGTCGTCTGCCAAGGCCGATGCCCAATGTCATAGTACAGAGCATGTCAAATCCAAAACACCAAATATCAGAAAAAAAAGGACTCCAAAACCTAAAATAAAATTGTCGGAGGAGAAGCGTAAACTTGCCAATATGCCATTTACCACACGGAGTGGCAAGGAACGGCTGAGGCCCTGGCCTATGTTCATGGCTAGTGGTTCAGCTTCACATGAGGATGGAAGCACTCAGCCTCTCGCTAGAAAAATGAAAAGACTCAAGCTGGCAAAAGCAGCACAGCAAAGAACTGTGCATTCTTCGAAATCCCAAATCCACAAGGAGAGTCCAATTGTGTCGGTTGCGATGCCTGACCTTCCCAACACTGGACGTGAAGAGCATGCGCCTTCCACCATTTGCACGCCCCCTGCAAGTGCTGGAAGGAGCACCCGCAGTCCAGTTCCTGATAGTCAGATTGAAGATGTCAGTGTTGAAGTACACCAGGATGAGGAGGATATGGGTGTTGCTGGCGCTGGGGAGGAAATTGACCAGGAGGATTCTGATGGTGAGGTGGTTTGTTTAAGTCAGGCACCCGGGGAGACACCTGTTGTCCGTGGGAGGAATATGGCCGTTGACATGCCAGGTGAAAATACCAAAAAAATCAGCTCTTCGGTGTGGAGGTATTTCACCAGAAATGCGGACAACAGGTGTCAAGCCGTGTGTTCCCTTTGTCAAGCTGTAATAAGTAGGGGTAAGGACGTTAACCACCTCGGAACATCCTCCCTTATACGTCACCTGCAGCGCATTCATAATAAGTCAGTGACAAGTTCAAAAACTTTGGGTGACAGCGGAAGCAGTCCACTGACCAGTAAATCCCTTCCTCTTGTAACCAAGCTCACGCAAACCACCCCACCAACTCCCTCAGTGTCAATTTCCTCCTTCCCCAGGAATGCCAATAGTCCTGCAGGCCATGTCACTGGCAATTCTGACGAGTCCTCCTGCCTGGGATTCCTCCGATGCATCCTTGCGTGTAACGCCTACTGCTGCTGGCGCTGCTGTTGTTGCCGCTGGGAGTCGATGGTCATCCCAGAGGGGAAGTTGTAAGCCCACTTGTACTACTTCCAGTAAGCAATTGACTGTTCAACAGTCCTTTGCGAGGAAGATGAAATATCACAGCAGTCATCCTACTGCAAAGCGGATAACTGAGGCCTTGACAACTATGTTGGTGTTAGACGTGCGTCCGGTATCCGCCGTTAGTTCACAGGGAACTAGACAATTTATTGAGGCAGTGTGCCCCCGTTACCAAATACCATCTAGGTTCCACTTCTCTAGGCAGGCGATACCGAGAATGTACACGGACGTCAGAAAAAGACTCACCAGTGTCCTAAAAAATGCAGTTGTACCCAATGTCCACTTAACCACGGACATGTGGACAAGTGGAGCAGGGCAGGGTCAGGACTATATGACTGTGACAGCCCACTGGGTAGATGTATGGACTCCCGCCGCAAGAACAGCAGCGGCGGCACCAGTAGCAGCATCTCGCAAACGCCAACTCTTTCCTAGGCAGGCTACGCTTTGTATCACCGCTTTCCAGAATACGCACACAGCTGAAAACCTCTTACGGCAACTGAGGAAGATCATCGCGGAATGGCTTACCCCAATTGGACTCTCCTGTGGATTTGTGGCATCGGACAACGCCAGCAATATTGTGTGTGCATTAAATATGGGCAAATTCCGGCACGTCCCATGTTTTGCACATACCTTGAATTTGGTGGTGCAGAATTTTTTAAAAAACGACAGGGGCGTGCAAGAGATGCTGTCGGTGGCCAGAAAAATTGCGGGACACTTTCGGCGTACAGGCACCACGTACAGAAGACTGGAGCACCACCAAAAACTACTGAACCTGCCCTGCCATCATCTGAAGCAAGAAGTGGTAACGAGGTGGAATTCAACCCTCTATATGCTTCAGAGGTTGGAGGAGCAGCAAAAGGCCATTCAAGCCTATACAATTGAGCACGATATAGGAGGTGGAATGCACCTGTCTCAAGTGCAGTGGAGAATGATTTCAACGTTGTGCAAGGTTCTGATGCCCTTTGAACTTGCCACACGTGAAGTCAGTTCAGACACTGCCAGCCTGAGTCAGGTCATTCCCCTCATCAGGCTTTTGCAGAAGAAGCTGGAGGCATTGAAGAAGGAGCTAAAAGGGAGCGATTCCGCTAGGCATGTGGGACTTGTGGATGCAGCCCTTAATTCGCTTAACAAGGATTCACGGGTGGTCAATCTGTTGAAATCAGAGCACTACATTTTGGCCACCGTGCTCGATCCTAGATTTAAAGCCTACCTTGGATCTCTCTTTCCGGCAGACACAGGTCTGCTGGGGTTGAAAGACCTGCTGGTGACAAAATTGTCAAGTCAAGCGGAACGCGACCTGTCAACATCTCCTCCTTCACATTCTCCCGCAACTGGGGGTGCGAGGAAAAGGCTCAGAATTCCGAGCCCACCCGCTGGCGGTGATGCAGGGCAGTCTGGAGCGACTGCTGATGCTGACATCTGGTCCGGACTGAAGGACCTGACAACGATTACGGACATGTCGTCTACTGTCACTGATTATGATTCTCTCAACATTGATAGAATGGTGGAGGATTATATGAGTGACCGCATCCAAGTAGGCACGTCACACAGTCCGTACTTATACTGGCAGGAAAAAGAGGCAATTTGGAGGCCCTTGCACAAACTGGCTTTATTCTACCTAAGTTGCCCTCCCACAAGTGTGTACTCCGAAAGAGTGTTTAGTGCCGCCGCTCACCTTGTCAGCAATCGGCGTACGAGGTTACATCCAGAAAATGTGGAGAAGATGATGTTCATTAAAATGAATTATAATCAATTCCTCCGCGGAGACATTGACCAGCAGCAATTGCCTCCACAAAGTACACAGGGAGCTGAGATGGTGGATTCCAGTGGGGACGAATTGATAATCTGTGAGGAGGGGGATGTACACGGTGATATATCGGAGGGTGAAGATGAGGTGGACATCTTGCCTCTGTAGAGCCAGTTTGTGCAAGGAGAGATTAATTGCTTCTTTTTTGGGGGGGGTCCAAACCAACCCGTCATATCAGTCACAGTCGTGTGGCAGACCCTGTCACTGAAATGATGGGTTGGTTAAAGTGTGCATGTCCTGTTTTGTTTATACAACATAAGGGTGGGTGGGAGGGCCCAAGGACAATTCCATCTTGCACCTCTTTTTTCTTTTCTTTTTCTTTGCATCATGTGCTGATTGGGGAGGGTTTTTTGGAAGGGACATCCTGCGTGACACTGCAGTGCCACTCCTAGATGGGCCCGGTGTTTGTGTCGGCCACTAGGGTCGCTAATCTTACTCACACAGTCAGCTACCTCATTGCGCCTCTTTTTTTCTTTGCGTCATGTGCTGTTTGGGGAGGGTTTTTTGGAAGGGACATCCTGCGTGACACTGCAGTGCCACTCCTAGATGGGCCCGGTGTTTGTGTCGGCCACTAGGGTCGCTAATCTTACTCACACAGCTACCTCATTGCGCCTCTTTTTTTCTTTGCGTCATGTGCTGTTTGGGGAGGGTTTTTTGGAAGGGACATCCTGCGTGACACTGCAGTGCCACTCCTAGATGGGCCCGGTGTTTGTGTCGGCCACTAGGGTCGCTTATCTTACTCACACAGCGACCTCGGTGCAAATTTTAGGACTAAAAATAATATTGTGAGGTGTGAGGTATTCAGAATAGACTGAAAATGAGTGGAAATTATGGTTTTTGAGGTTAATAATACTTTGGGATCAAAATGACCCCCAAATTCTATGATTTAAGCTGTTTTTTAGTGTTTTTTGAAAAAAACACCCGAATCCAAAACACACCCGAATCCGACAAAAAAAATTCGGTGAGGTTTTGCCAAAACGCGTTCGAACCCAAAACACGGCCGCGGAACCGAACCCAAAACCAAAACACAAAACCCGAAAAATTTCAGGCGCTCATCTCTATGCAGAAGCAGTTCAGAAATTGCTTCAGTCCGGGGTAATTATTCCAGTACCCCCGGCACAACGGGGGCAGGGTTTTTACTAGAGATGAGCGGGTTCGGTTTCTCTGAATCCGAACCCGCCAGAACTTCATGTTTTTTTTCACGGGTCCGAGCGACTCGGATCTTCCCGCCTTGCTCGGTTAACCCGAGCGCGCCCGAACGTCATCATGACGCTGTCGGATTCTCGCGAGGCTCGGATTCTATCGCGAGACTCGGATTCTATATAAGGAGCCGCGCGTCGCCGCCATTTTCACACGTGCATTGAGATTGATAGGGAGAGGACGTGGCTGGCGTCCTCTCCATTTAGATTATAAGAGACTGAGAGAGATTTACTGGAGCTGACTAGGAGGAGTACTGTTACTGTAGAAGTGTAGAGACTGAGTGGAGAGAGTTTACTAGTGAGGACAGTGCAGTTTACTTTATAATCCGTTCTCTGCCTGAAAAAAGCGATACACAGCACACAGTGACTCAGTCACATACCATATCTGTGTGCACTGCTCAGGCTCAGGCCAGTGTGCTGCATCATCTATTATCTATATATAATATTATATATATCTGTCTGACTGCTCAGCTCACACAGCTTATAATTGTGGGGGAGACTGGGAAGCACTACTGCAGTGCCAGTTATAGGTTATAGCGGGAGCCAGGAGTACATAATATATTATATAGTGAGTGACCACCAGACACACAGTGCAGTTTATTTAATATATCCGTTCTCTGCCTGAAAAAAGCGATACACACAGTGACTCAGTCAGTCACATACCATATCTGTGTGCACTGCTCAGGCTCAGGCCAGTGTGCTGCATCATCTATTATCTATATATAATATTATATATATCTGTCTGACTGCTCAGCTCACACAGCTTATAATTGTGGGGGAGACTGGGGAGCACTACTGCAGTGCCAGTTATAGGTTATAGCAGGAGCCAGGAGTACATAATATATTATATAGTGAGTGACCACCAGACACACAGTGCAGTTTATTTAATATATCCGTTCTCTGCCTGAAAAAAGCGATACACACAGTGACTCAGTCAGTCACATACCATATCTGTGTGCACTGCTCAGGCTCAGGCCAGTGTGCTGCATCATCTATTATCTATATATAATATTATATATATCTGTCTGACTGCTCAGCTCACACAGCTTATAATTGTGGGGGAGACTGGGGAGCACTACTGCAGTGCCAGTTATAGGTTATAGCAGGAGCCAGGAGTACATAATATATTATATAGTGAGTGACCACCAGACACACAGTGCAGTTTATTTAATATATCCGTTCTCTGCCTGAAAAAAGCGATACACACAGTGACTCAGTCAGTCACATACCATATCTGTGTGCACTGCTCAGGCTCAGGCCAGTGTGCTGCATCATCTATTATCTATATATAATATTATATATATCTGTCTGACTGCTCAGCTCACACAGCTTATAATTGTGGGGGAGACTGGGGAGCACTACTGCAGTGCCAGTTATAGGTTATAGCAGGAGCCAGGAGTACATAATATATTATATAGTGAGTGACCACCAGACACACAGTGCAGTTTATTTAATATATCCGTTCTCTGCCTGAAAAAAGCGATACACACAGTGACTCAGTCAGTCACATACCATATCTGTGTGCACTGCTCAGGCTCAGGCCAGTGTGCTGCATCATCTATTATCTATATATAATATTATATATATCTGTCTGACTGCTCAGCTCACACAGCTTATAATTGTGGGGGAGACTGGGGAGCACTACTGCAGTGCCAGTTATAGGTTATAGCAGGAGCCAGGAGTACATAATATATTATATAGTGAGTGACCACCAGACACACAGTGCAGTTTATTTAATATATCCGTTCTCTGCCTGAAAAAAGCGATACACACAGTGACTCAGTCAGTCACATACCATATCTGTGTGCACTGCTCAGGCTCAGGCCAGTGTGCTGCATCATCTATATATATTATATATCTGTCTGACTGCTCAGCTCACACAGCTTATAATTGTGGGGGAGACTGGGGAGCACTACTGCAGTGCCAGTTATAGGTTATAGCAGGAGCCAGGAGTACATATTATATTAAAATTAAACAGTGCACACTTTTGCTGCAGGAGTGCCACTGCCAGTGTGACTGACCAGTGACCTGACCACACTGACCACCAGTATAGTTAGTAGTATACTTATATTGTGATTGCCTGAAAAAGTTAAACACTCGTCGTGTGACTTCACTTGTGTGTTTTTTTTTTTTTTATTCTATAAAAATAAAACTCATTCTGCTGACAGACAGTGTCCAGCAGGTCCGTCATTATATAATATATAATATATACCTGTCCGGCTGCAGTAGTGATATATATATATTTTTTATATCATTTATCATCCAGTCGCAGCAGACACAGTACGGTAGTTCACGGCTGTGGCTACCTCTGTGTCTCTGCACTCGGCAGGCAGTCCGTCCATAATTGTAATACCACCTAACCGTGGATTTTTTTCATTCTTCTTTATACATACATAGTTACATAGACATCTTCTCTTTATCAACCAGTCTATATTAGCTGCAGACACAGTACAGTACGGTAGTTCACGGCTGTGGCTACCTCTGTGTCTGCACTCGGCAGGCAGTCCGTCCATAATTGTATACCACCTAACCGTGGATTTTTTTCAGTCTCCTTTATACATACATAGTTACATAGACATCTTCTCTTTATCAACCAGTCTATGGCCCTCATTCCGAGTTGATCGGTCGCAAGGCGAATTTAGCAGAGTTACACACGCTAAGCCGCCGCCTACTGGGAGTGAATCTTAGCTTCTTAAAATTGCGACCGATGTATTCGCAATATTGCGATTACTAACTACTTAGCAGTTTCAGAGTAGCTCCAGACTTACTCTGCCTGTGCGATCAGTTCAGTGCTTGTCGTTCCTGGTTGACGTCACAAACACACCCAGCGTTCGCCCAGGCACTCCCACCGTTTCTCCGGCCACTCCTGCGTTTTTTCCGGAAACGGTAGCGTTTTCAGCCACACGCCCCTGAAACGCCGTGTTTCCGCCCAGTAACACCCATTTCCTGTCAATCACATTACGATCGCTGGAGCGAAGAAAAAGCCGTGAGTAAAAATACTTTCTTCATAGTAAAGTTACTTGGCGCAGTCGCAGTGCGAACTTTGCGCATGCGTACTAAGCGGATTTTCACTGCGATGCGATGAAAAAGAACGAGCGAACAACTCGGAATGAGGGCCGATATTAGCTGCAGACACGGTACAGTACGGTAGTTCACGGCTGTGGCTACCTCTGTGTCTGCAGTCGGCAGGCAGTCCATAATTGTATACTAGTATCCATCTCCATTGTTTACCTGAGGTGCCTTTTAGTTGTGCCTATTAAAATATGGAGAACAAAAATGTTGAGGTTCCAAAATTAGGGAAAGATCAAGATCCACTTCCACCTCGTGCTGAAGCTGCTGCCACTAGTCATGGCCGAGACGATGAAATGCCAGCAACGTCGTCTGCCAAGGCCGATGCCCAATGTCATAGTACAGAGCATGTCAAATCCAAAACACCAAATATCAGAAAAAAAAGGACTCCAAAACCTAAAATAAAATTGTCGGAGGAGAAGCGTAAACTTGCCAATATGCCATTTACCACACGGAGTGGCAAGGAACGGCTGAGGCCCTGGCCTATGTTCATGGCTAGTGGTTCAGCTTCACATGAGGATGGAAGCACTCAGCCTCTCGCTAGAAAAATGAAAAGACTCAAGCTGGCAAAAGCAGCACAGCAAAGAACTGTGCATTCTTCGAAATCCCAAATCCACAAGGAGAGTCCAATTGTGTCGGTTGCGATGCCTGACCTTCCCAACACTGGACGTGAAGAGCATGCGCCTTCCACCATTTGCACGCCCCCTGCAAGTGCTGGAAGGAGCACCCGCAGTCCAGTTCCTGATAGTCAGATTGAAGATGTCAGTGTTGAAGTACACCAGGATGAGGAGGATATGGGTGTTGCTGGCGCTGGGGAGGAAATTGACCAGGAGGATTCTGATGGTGAGGTGGTTTGTTTAAGTCAGGCACCCGGGGAGACACCTGTTGTCCGTGGGAGGAATATGGCCGTTGACATGCCAGGTGAAAATACCAAAAAAATCAGCTCTTCGGTGTGGAGGTATTTCACCAGAAATGCGGACAACAGGTGTCAAGCCGTGTGTTCCCTTTGTCAAGCTGTAATAAGTAGGGGTAAGGACGTTAACCACCTCGGAACATCCTCCCTTATACGTCACCTGCAGCGCATTCATAATAAGTCAGTGACAAGTTCAAAAACTTTGGGTGACAGCGGAAGCAGTCCACTGACCAGTAAATCCCTTCCTCTTGTAACCAAGCTCACGCAAACCACCCCACCAACTCCCTCAGTGTCAATTTCCTCCTTCCCCAGGAATGCCAATAGTCCTGCAGGCCATGTCACTGGCAATTCTGACGAGTCCTCCTGCCTGGGATTCCTCCGATGCATCCTTGCGTGTAACGCCTACTGCTGCTGGCGCTGCTGTTGTTGCCGCTGGGAGTCGATGGTCATCCCAGAGGGGAAGTTGTAAGCCCACTTGTACTACTTCCAGTAAGCAATTGACTGTTCAACAGTCCTTTGCGAGGAAGATGAAATATCACAGCAGTCATCCTACTGCAAAGCGGATAACTGAGGCCTTGACAACTATGTTGGTGTTAGACGTGCGTCCGGTATCCGCCGTTAGTTCACAGGGAACTAGACAATTTATTGAGGCAGTGTGCCCCCGTTACCAAATACCATCTAGGTTCCACTTCTCTAGGCAGGCGATACCGAGAATGTACACGGACGTCAGAAAAAGACTCACCAGTGTCCTAAAAAATGCAGTTGTACCCAATGTCCACTTAACCACGGACATGTGGACAAGTGGAGCAGGGCAGGGTCAGGACTATATGACTGTGACAGCCCACTGGGTAGATGTATGGACTCCCGCCGCAAGAACAGCAGCGGCGGCACCAGTAGCAGCATCTCGCAAACGCCAACTCTTTCCTAGGCAGGCTACGCTTTGTATCACCGCTTTCCAGAATACGCACACAGCTGAAAACCTCTTACGGCAACTGAGGAAGATCATCGCGGAATGGCTTACCCCAATTGGACTCTCCTGTGGATTTGTGGCATCGGACAACGCCAGCAATATTGTGTGTGCATTAAATATGGGCAAATTCCGGCACGTCCCATGTTTTGCACATACCTTGAATTTGGTGGTGCAGAATTTTTTAAAAAACGACAGGGGCGTGCAAGAGATGCTGTCGGTGGCCAGAAAAATTGCGGGACACTTTCGGCGTACAGGCACCACGTACAGAAGACTGGAGCACCACCAAAAACTACTGAACCTGCCCTGCCATCATCTGAAGCAAGAAGTGGTAACGAGGTGGAATTCAACCCTCTATATGCTTCAGAGGTTGGAGGAGCAGCAAAAGGCCATTCAAGCCTATACAATTGAGCACGATATAGGAGGTGGAATGCACCTGTCTCAAGTGCAGTGGAGAATGATTTCAACGTTGTGCAAGGTTCTGATGCCCTTTGAACTTGCCACACGTGAAGTCAGTTCAGACACTGCCAGCCTGAGTCAGGTCATTCCCCTCATCAGGCTTTTGCAGAAGAAGCTGGAGGCATTGAAGAAGGAGCTAAAAGGGAGCGATTCCGCTAGGCATGTGGGACTTGTGGATGCAGCCCTTAATTCGCTTAACAAGGATTCACGGGTGGTCAATCTGTTGAAATCAGAGCACTACATTTTGGCCACCGTGCTCGATCCTAGATTTAAAGCCTACCTTGGATCTCTCTTTCCGGCAGACACAGGTCTGCTGGGGTTGAAAGACCTGCTGGTGACAAAATTGTCAAGTCAAGCGGAACGCGACCTGTCAACATCTCCTCCTTCACATTCTCCCGCAACTGGGGGTGCGAGGAAAAGGCTCAGAATTCCGAGCCCACCCGCTGGCGGTGATGCAGGGCAGTCTGGAGCGACTGCTGATGCTGACATCTGGTCCGGACTGAAGGACCTGACAACGATTACGGACATGTCGTCTACTGTCACTGCATATGATTCTCTCAACATTGATAGAATGGTGGAGGATTATATGAGTGACCGCATCCAAGTAGGCACGTCACACAGTCCGTACTTATACTGGCAGGAAAAAGAGGCAATTTGGAGGCCCTTGCACAAACTGGCTTTATTCTACCTAAGTTGCCCTCCCACAAGTGTGTACTCCGAAAGAGTGTTTAGTGCCGCCGCTCACCTTGTCAGCAATCGGCGTACGAGGTTACATCCAGAAAATGTGGAGAAGATGATGTTCATTAAAATGAATTATAATCAATTCCTCCGCGGAGACATTGACCAGCAGCAATTGCCTCCACAAAGTACACAGGGAGCTGAGATGGTGGATTCCAGTGGGGACGAATTGATAATCTGTGAGGAGGGGGATGTACACGGTGATATATCGGAGGGTGAAGATGAGGTGGACATCTTGCCTCTGTAGAGCCAGTTTGTGCAAGGAGAGATTAATTGCTTCTTTTTTGGGGGGGGTCCAAACCAACCCGTCATATCAGTCACAGTCGTGTGGCAGACCCTGTCACTGAAATGATGGGTTGGTTAAAGTGTGCATGTCCTGTTTTGTTTATACAACATAAGGGTGGGTGGGAGGGCCCAAGGACAATTCCATCTTGCACCTCTTTTTTCTTTTCTTTTTCTTTGCATCATGTGCTGATTGGGGAGGGTTTTTTGGAAGGGACATCCTGCGTGACACTGCAGTGCCACTCCTAGATGGGCCCGGTGTTTGTGTCGGCCACTAGGGTCGCTAATCTTACTCACACAGTCAGCTACCTCATTGCGCCTCTTTTTTTCTTTGCGTCATGTGCTGTTTGGGGAGGGTTTTTTGGAAGGGACATCCTGCGTGACACTGCAGTGCCACTCCTAGATGGGCCCGGTGTTTGTGTCGGCCACTAGGGTCGCTAATCTTACTCACACAGCTACCTCATTGCGCCTCTTTTTTTCTTTGCGTCATGTGCTGTTTGGGGAGGGTTTTTTGGAAGGGACATCCTGCGTGACACTGCAGTGCCACTCCTAGATGGGCCCGGTGTTTGTGTCGGCCACTAGGGTCGCTAATCTTACTCACACAGCTACCTCATTGCGCCTCTTTTTTTCTTTGCGTCATGTGCTGTTTGGGGAGGGTTTTTTGGAAGGGCCATCCTGCGTGACACTGCAGTGCCACTCCTAGATGGGCCCGGTGTTTGTGTCGGCCACTAGGGTCGCTAATCTTACTCACACAGCTACCTCATTGCGCCTCTTTTTTTCTTTGCGTCATGTGCTGTTTGGGGAGGGTTTTTTGGAAGGGACATCCTGCGTGACACTGCAGTGCCACTCCTAGATGGGCCCGGTGTTTGTGTCGGCCACTAGGGTCGCTAATCTTACTCACACAGCTACCTCATTGCGCCTCTTTTTTTCTTTGCGTCATGTGCTGTTTGGGGAGGGTTTTTTGGAAGGGCCATCCTGCGTGACACTGCAGTGCCACTCCTAGATGGGCCCGGTGTTTGTGTCGGCCACTAGGGTCGCTAACCTTACTCACACAGCTACCTCATTGCGCCTCTTTTTTTCTTTGCGTCATGTGCTGTTTGGGGAGGGTTTTTTGGAAGGGACATCCTGCGTGACACTGCAGTGCCACTCCTAGATGGGCCCGGTGTTTGTGTCGGCCACTAGGGTCGCTTATCTTACTCACACAGCGACCTCGGTGCAAATTTTAGGACTAAAAATAATATTGTGAGGTGTGAGGTATTCAGAATAGACTGAAAATGAGTGTAAATTATGGTTTTTGAGGTTAATAATACTTTGGGATCAAAATGACCCCCAAATTCTATGATTTAAGCTGTTTTTTAGTGTTTTTTGAAAAAAACACCCGAATCCAAAACACACCCGAATCCGACAAAAAAAATTCGGTGAGGTTTTGCCAAAACGCGTTCGAACCCAAAACACGGCCGCGGAACCGAACCCAAAACCAAAACCCGAAAAATTTCAGGCGCTCATCTCTAGTTTTTACTCCAACCTATTTTTGGTCCAGAAGCCAAATGGGTCATTTCGGCCCATTCTCAATCTCAAGATGTTAAACAAATACATTTGGGTCCCAAGGTTCCACATGGAGACATTACGCTCCATAGTTTTGGCCATGGAACCAGGGGATTACATGGTATCTCTGGATATACAGGATGCTTACCTACATGTGCCTATAGCATTGTCCCATCAGTGTTACCTCAGGTTCACTATCCTCCAGCAACATTTTCAGTTCCAGGCTTTACCCTTTGGGTTAGCCACAGCCCCCAGAGTATTCACCAAGATTATGGTGGTAGCTTATCTCCGCAAGCAGGGGATAAGGATTTTCCCATACCTCGACGATCTTTTAATCCTGTCACAATCCCAGGGATTGCTCTTGAGCCATCTCCAACAGACAATAAATGGTCTACAGAAACACGGTTGGATCATTAATTGGGCAAAGTCGTCTCTAATTCCGTCACAACGGATGATTCACTTGGGGGCTGTATTGGATTCAAGTCTGCAGAAAATATTTTTACCTTTGGAAAAGATATCCAAGGTGCAGTTAATGACTCAGGAATTGTTGCACAGTCAAACAATATCAATTCACGCAGCGATGCGAGTGATGAGGTTGATGGTGTCAACATTCGACATGGTGGTATATGCACAATTCCACTCAAGACCTCTGCAACATCTGATTTTGACTAGATGGAATGGAGTACATCCGACAATAAAGAAACAAATGATGGTACTTCCAGTAAAGGTAAAAAAGGTCATTAGCCTGGTGGTTACAGACATCCCATCTAGACAAGGGGAGACCCTTTTGGATATCAGATTGGGAGATCCTGACAACGGATGCCAGTCTACAAGGCTGGGGAGCAGTATCCGGAAAATTATGGTTCCAGGGACATTAGACCATAGAAGAAAGTTGCCTGCCAATAAACCTGTTAGAAATTTGGGCCATATACATGGCACTGATTCAGGCAAAGGACATTCTGCAAGGAAAACCAGTCCAGATCTGTTCGGACAATGCAAAGGGCAGTAGCGTACCTCAACCATCAGGGAGGAACTCGCAGCCAAAGAGCAATGAAGGAGGTAAGTCACATACTAAGGTGGGCAAAACTTCATCTTCCAGCAATGTCAGCAGTGTTCGTTCCAGGAGTCCTAAACTGGGAAGCAGACTTTCTCAGTCGACACACCATTCGAGCAACCGAATGGGCTTTACACCCAGAAGTATTTCAGACTCTAGTAGACAAGTGGGGGTTGCCAGAGATAGATCTCATTTCGTCCCGTCTGAACAACAAAGTTCCGGCATACGGGTCAAGAACAGAAGACCCTGGAGCGATCCTTGTGGACACACTGTCAGTGAAATGGGAATTTCATCTGGCATATCTGTTTCCTCCAATCTCCCTGTTACCCAGGGTGGTGAGGAAAATAAAGCAAGCAAAAGGTGCCGTGATTCTAATAGCTCTGGCTTGGCCCAGAAGGCATTGGTACATAGATCTACAGAGAATGTCGATGGATGCTCCAATTCTGCTCCCTCAACGTCCAGATCTTCTAATGCAGGGTCCTTGTTATCACAGGCTTCTGGATCGGCTCTCTTTGATGGCGTGGCTGTTGAAACCTCTATTCTGAAGTCAAGAGGGTTTTCACAACAGGTAATTCAAACAATGCTCAGAGCAAGGAAACCCTCCGAGGCTCGCATTTATCACCGAAAATGGCAAGCCTATATTCATTGGTGCAGTGAAAGAAGTATGGATCCAAGATAATTCAGAGTATCCAGAATCTTAGATTTCCTTCAGGCAGGAATGGATAAGGGTTTGAAGGTGGCTTCCTTGAGAGTTCAAGTTTCAGCATTGACTGTATGGTTTCAAAAGAAAATTGCCAATTTACAGGATGTGCATACCTTTTTCCAGGGAATGCTGCGCATTCAACCACCTTTTGTTCCTCCTGCAGTGCCTTGGAATTTAAGTCTGGTTCTCAAAGCCCTTCAAGGGGCTCCATTTGGACCACTTAATAAAGTGGATCTTAAATGGTTGACAGCTAAAGTACTCTTTCTACTGACTATGACATCATCTAGAAGAGTATCAGATTTAGGAGCGCTGTCATGTAAGTCTCCTTTTCTGATTTTTTTATCCAGATAAAGCAGTTCTCAGAACTAAGTCTGGTTATCTTCCTAAGGTGGTATCTAAGTTTCACCTTAATGAAGAAATTGTAGTCACGGCTTTTCAGGTATCGGGACTTTCTTCGGGAGAAGCGTCGCTGGACGTAGTCTGTGCATTAAGAATCTACGTAGATCATACCAGTGCCATCAGAAAGACAGATTCTCTCTTCATTATCTACGGATTTCACAAGAGGGGATGGCCTGCTACTAAACACGGTAGCAAGATGGCTTTGAATGACGACTTCAGAAGCATATTCTAGAGCTGATCTCCCTGTTCGAGCTAATGTCTCTGCTCACACTACACGTACGGGAGGTCCTTCATGGGCAGCACAACATGATGCTTCAGCAGAACAGATATGTAAGGCAGCCACATGGTCTTCCATTAACACATTCAGTAGACATTATGCCTTGGATACTTTTGCCTCTCATGACAATGAATTCGGGCGAAAGGTTCTCCTGTCTAATCAGGAGCGTCCCCACCACTAAAAATTGCTTTGGGAAGTCCCAATGTTATCCTGTGGATAACCTGTGGACCCTGACGGAGAAATATACGTTATGGTAAGAACTTACCGTTGATAACGGTACTTCTCCTATGTCCACAGGTTTCCCACCCTGATGCACCTGATTTGAGAATCTTTATACTCACTAACCTCTTCCTTCTTGCGTGGAAGGGTGTGCATGTGTGTTCTTCTCACCTGAATAGGGTTCTACATAATGCTCCTGCCTAAATGCTTGGTAAACAACGGATTTGACTGAGTTGGTGGGCGGGATTATATGGACGAGCCCGTTGCATCCTGGGAGGCCAGAAAGCTTGTGATCATTTGGTGCCAATCCGCTGTCGCTCCATCATATCCCAATGTTATCCTGTGGAAACCTGTGGACATAGGAGAAATACCGTTATCAACGGTAAGTTCTTACCATAACGTATATATTGTGCCCACCCCCAAAAATAACATCCACAATGTCCCCCAGAGTAATGACAAACATTGTGCCCCCCCCAGTAATAACATCCACACTGTCCCCCAGAGTAATGACAAACATTGTGACCCCCTTCCCCCCAAGAACTCCACAAATTGGCCCCACAGCAATCAAATAAATAAACAAAATACACTGGCCCCAACCTCAGGTTTCTCGCTCAGCACTGAGAGCACAGGGCAGGAGAGCAGGCAGGAGAGTGGTCGGGCAGGTGGGCAGGAGAGCCGGTGGTTTGGTAGGTGGGCATGAGAGCCAGCGGCTGGGTAGGCGGGCAGGAGAGCCAGCGGCTGGGTAGGTGGCAGGAGAGCCGGTGGCTGGGTAGGCAGGCAGGAGAGCGTGCATGTTAACAGACGAGCCGGCATGATGGGCGTGATCTATGAGTCACACCGTGTCACCATAGGTAACGGGCCGTGACGCAGAAGAGTGCAGTGTGCCGTGGAATAGAGGAGTGAGCTGCCCGAGCCCAATAGCAATGGCAGCAGGCATCTGTGGCGGGCAGGCAGCGGCGGTACATCTGACAACCGCACACAGCACACTAGTGAAAAACACTTGTCTATATTATAGGAATGAGGATATATGAGATGTTCAGTGAGGTAAATGGCTCAGGAGGCACTGGCTAGTACCAGAGCCAGATTTACACACAATATATGAGCCAAAGGGTTCATGTGGGTATTATACACAGGTGCAGCAGTATAAACTCCTGGAAATTTGGTGAGTTTTGATCAGAGACGTGCAAAAAAGATAGGCAGGGGGGGCACTGCATCACCTGTAATAGACTTTTTACTCACAATTTTTTAATTATAAAAATGATTAGAATAAATAATATAAAGAAGATATTTATATTCTTTGTATTTCTCTGACGTCCTAAGTGGATGCTGGGACTCCGTAAGGACCATGGGGAATAGCGGCTCCGCAGGAGACTGGGCACAACCAAAGAAAGCTTTAGGACTACCTGGTGTGCACTGGCTCCTCCCACTTTGACCCTTCTCCAGACCTCAGTTAGAATCTTGTGCCCGGCTGAGCTGGATGCACACTAGGGGCTCTCCTGAGCTCCTAGAAAAGAAAGTATACTTTTAGGTTTTTTATTTTCAGTGAGATCTGCTGGCAACAGACTCACTGCTACGAGGGACTAAGGGGAGAAGAAGCGAACCTACCTGCTTGCAGCTAGCTTGGGCTTCTTAGGCTACTGGACACCATTAGCTCCAGAGGGATCGAACACAGGCCCAGCCTCGGTCGTCCGGTCCCGGAGCCGCGCCGCCGTCCCCCTTACAGAGCCAGAAGCAAGAAGATGGTCCTGGAAATCGGCTGCAGAAGACTTCGGTCTTCAACAAGGTAGCACACAGCACTGCAGCTGTGCGCCATTGCTCCTCATGCACACCTCACACTCCGGTCACTGATGGGTGCAGGGCGCTGGGGGGGGGGCGCCCTGAGCAGCAATATTAAACACCTTGCTGGCATAAAACTCACATAATATAGTCTTAGAGGCTATATATGTGAAAAATACCCCTGCAAGATATCCATAAAAAAGCGGGAGAAGTCCGCCGAAAAAGGGGCGGAGCTATCTCCCTCAGCACACTGGCGCCATTTTTCCCTCACAGCTCCGCTGGAAGGGTCGCTCCCAGGCTCTCCCCTGCAGTTTCAAGACTACAAAGGGTAAAAAAGAGAGGGGGGGGGCACTAAATTTAGGCGCAGTAGTATACATATAAACAGCTATAAGGGAAAATCACTCAGTTATAGTGTTAATCCCTGTGTTATATAGCGCTCTGGTGTGTGCTGGCATACTCTCTCTCTGTCTCCCCAAAGGGCTTTGTGGGGTCCTGTCCTCAGTCAGAGCATTCCCTGTGTGTGTGCGGTGTGTCGGTACGGCTGTGTCGACATGTTTGATGAGGAGGCTTATGTGGAGGCGGAGCAGATGCCGATAAATGTGATGTCACCCCCTGCGGGGCCGACACCTGAGTGGATAGACTTGTGGAAGGAATTACGTGAAAGTGTCAACTCCTTACATAAAAGGTTTGACGACATAGCAAATGTGAGACAGCCGGCTTCTCAGCTCGTGCCTGCCCAACTGTCTCAAAAGCCATCAGGGGCTCTAAAACGCCCGCTACCTCAGATGGCAGACACAGATGTCGACACGGATACTGAATCCAGTGTCGACGACGATGAGACTAATGTAACTTCCAATAGGGCCACACGTTACATGATTGAGGCAATGAAAAATGTGTTGCACATTTCTGATGTTACCCCAGGTACCACAAAAAAGGGTATTAGGTTTGGTGAGAAAAAACTACCAGTGGTTTTTCCCCCATCTGATGAATTAAATGAGGTGTGTGAAGAAGCGTGGGCTTCCCCCGATAAGAAACTGGTAATTGCTAAAAAGTTACTAATGGCGTACCCTTTCCCGCCAGAGGATAGGTCACATTGGGAAACATCCCCTAGGGTGGATAAAGCGCTCACACGCCTGTCAAAGAAGGTGGCACTACCGTCTCCGGATACGGCCGCCCTGAAGGAGCCTGCTGATAGGAAGCAGGAGGCTATCCTGAAGTCTGTATATACACACTCAGGTATTATTTTAAGACCGGCTATTGCTTCAGCATGGATGTGCAGTGCTGCAGCTGCGTGGTCAGATTCCCTGTCGGAAAATATTGATACCCTTGACAGGGACACTGTATTGCTAACCATAGAGCATATAAAAGACGCAGTCTTATACATGAGAGATGCACAGAGGGATATTTGCCGGCTGGCATCTAAAATAAGTGCAATGTCCATTTCTGCCAGGAGAGGGTTATGGACTCGGCAGTGGACAGGGGATGCAGATTCTAAAAGGCATATGGAAGTTTTGCCTTATAAAGGTGAGGAGTTGTTTGGGGATGGTCTCTCGGACCTCGTTTCCACAGCGACAGCTGGGAAGTCAGCTTTTCTACCCCATGTTCCCTCACAGCCAAAGAAAGCACCGTATTATCAGGTACAGTCCTTTCGGCCCCAAAAAGGCAAGCGGGTTAAAGGCGCGTCCTTTCTGCCCAGAGGCAGAGGTAGAGGGAAAAAGCTGCAGCATACAGCCAGTTCCCAGGAACAAAAGTCCTCCCCCATTTCCTCTAAGTCCACCGCATGACGCTGGGGCTCCACAGGCGGAGCCAGGTACGGTGGGGGCCCGTCTAAAGAACTTCAGCAATCAGTGGGCTCGCTCACGGGTAGATCCCTGGATTCTTCAAGTGTCTCAGGGGTACAAGCTGGAATTCGAGACCTCTCCCCCTCGCCGTTTCCTCAAATCTGCCTTGCCAACAACTCCCTCAGACAGGGAGGCTGTGCTAGAGGCAATTCACAAGCTGTATTCCCAGCAGGTGATAGTCAAGGTGCCCCTCCTTCAACAAGGACGGGGTTACTATTCCACAATGTTTGTGGTACCGAAACCGGACGGTTCGGTGAGACCCATTTTAAATTTGAAATCCTTGAACACTTATATAAAAAAAGTTCAAGATAGAATCGCTCAGGGCGGTTATTTCAAGCCTGGACGAGGGGGATTACATGTTATCACTGGACATCAAGGATGCTTACCTGCATGTCCCCATTTACCATCCTCACCAGGAGTACCTCAGATTTGTGGTACAGGATTGTCATTACCAATTCCAGACGTTGCCGTTTGGTCTGTCCACGGCACCGAGGGTATTTACCAAGGTAATGGCCGAAATGATGATACTCCTTCGAAAAAAGGAAGTTTTAATTATCCCGTACTTGGACGATCTCCTGATAAAGGCGAGGTCCAGGGAGCAGTTGTTGGTCGGGGTAGCACTATCTCGGGAGCTGCTACAACAGCACGGTTGGATTCTAAATATTCCAAAGTCACAGCTGGTCCCTACGACACGTCTACTGTTCCTGGGGATGGTTCTGGACACAGAAAGGAGCTGTCATCTCTAGTCAGAGGCCTCCTGAAACAAAACAGGTGTCGGTGCATCACTGCACGCGAGTCCTGGGAAAAATAGTAGCTTCCTACGAAGCAATTCCATTCGGCAGGTTCCATGCAAGGACCTTTCAGTGGGACCTGTTGGACAAGTGGTCCGGATCGCATCTTCAGATGCATCGGCTGATAACCCTGTCTCCAAGGACCAGGGTGTCTCTGCTGTGGTGGCTGCAGAGTGTTCATCTTCAAGAGGGCCGCAGATTCGGCATACAGGACTGGGTCCTGGTGACCACGGATGCCAGCCTTCGAGGCTGAGGGGCAGTCACACAGGGAAGAAACTTCCAGGGACTATGGTCAAGTCAGGAGACTTCCCTACACATAAATATTCTGGAACTGAGGGCCATTTACAATGCCCTAAGTCAGGCAAGACCCCTGCTTCAAAACCAGCCAGTACTGATTCAGTCAGACAACATCACGGCAGACGCCCATGTAAACCGACAGGGCGGCACAAGAAGCAGGATGGCGATGGCAGAAGCCACAAGGATTCTCTGATGGGCGGAAAATCACGTGTTAGCACTGTCAGCAGTGTTCATTCCGGGAGTGGACAACTGGGAAGCAGACTTCCTCAGCAGGTACGACCTCCACCCGAGAGAGTGGGGCCTTCATCCAGAAGTCTTCCAGCTGATTGTAAACCGTTGGGAACGGCCACAGGTGGACATGATGACGTCCCGCCTAAACAAAAAGCTAGAAAGATATTGCGCCAGGTCGAGAGACCCTCAGGCAATAGCTGTGGACGCTCTAGTGACACCGTGGGTGTACCAGTCGGTTTATGTGTTCCCTCCTCTTCCTCTTCCTCTCATACCCAAGGTACTGAGGATAATAAGAAAAAGAGGAGTAAGAACTATACTCATTGTTCCGGATTGGCCACGAAGAGCTTGGTACCCGGAACTTCAAGAACTGATCTCAGAGGACCCATGGCCTCTGCTGCTCAGACAGGACTTGCTGCAACAGGGGCCCTGTCTGTTCCAAGACTTACCGCGGCTGCGTTTGACGGCATGGCGGTTGAACGCCGGATCCTGAAGGAAAAGGGCATTCCGGAGGAAGTCATCCCTACGCTGATTAAAGCTAGGAAAGAAGTGACCGCAAACCATTATCACCGCATATGGCGAAAATATGTTGCGTGGTGTGAGGCCAGGAAGGCCCCAACGGAGGAATTTCAGCTGGGCCGTTTTCTGCACTTCCTACAGTCAGGGGTGACTATGGGCCTAAAATTGGGTTCCATTAAGGTCCAAATTTCGGCTCTGTCAATTTTCTTCCAGAAAGAACTGGCTTCACTGCTTTAAGTTCAGACATTTGTTAAGGGAGTGCTGCATATTCATCCCCATTTTGTGCCTCCTGTGGCACCTTGGGATCTCAACGTGGTGTTGGGTTTCCTAAAGTCGCATTGGTTTGAGCCACTTAAAACCGTGGATTTGAAATATCTCACGTGGAAAGTGGTCAAGCTGTTGGCCTTGGCTTCGGCCAGGCGTGTGTCAGAATTGGCGGCTTTGTCATGTAAAAACCCTTATCTGATTTTCCATATGGATAGGGCAGAATTGAGGACTCGTCCCCAGTTTCTCCCTAAGGTGGTATCAGCTTTTCATTTGAACCAACCTATTGTAGTGCCTGCGGCTACTAAAGACTTGGAGGATTCCAAGTTGTTGGACGTAGTCAGGGCCCTGAAAATGTATGTTTCCAGGACGGCTAGTGTCAGGAAAACTGACTTGCTATTTATCCTGTATGCACCCAACAAGCTGGGTGCTCCTGCTTCAAAGCAGACTATTGCTCTCTGGATCTGTAGTACGATTCAGCTTGCACATTCTGCGGCTGGACTGCCGCATCCTAGATCAGTGAAAGCCCATTCCACGAGGAAGGTGGGCTCTTTTTGGGCGGCTGCCCGAGGGGTCTCGGCTTTACAACTTTGCCAAGCAGCTACTTGGTCGGGGTCAAACACATTTGCGAAATTCTACAAGTTTGATACCCTGGCTGAGGAGGACCTAGAGTTTGCTCATTCGGTGCTGCAGAGTCATCCGCACTCTACCCGCCCGTTTGGGAGCTTTGGTATAATCCCCATGGTCCTTACGGAGTCCCAGCATCCACTTAGGACATCAGAGAAAATAAGATTTTACTCACCGGTAAATCTATTTCTCGTAGTCCGTAGTGGATGCTGGGCGCCCATCCCAAGTGCGGATTGTCTGCAATACTTGTATTTAGTTATTGTTTAACTAAAGGGTTATTGTTGAGCCATCTGTTGAGAGGCTCAGTTATATTTCATACTGTTAACTGGGTATAGTATCACGAGTTATACGGTGTGATTGGTGTGGCTGGTATGAGTCTTACCCGGGATTCAAAATCCTTCCTTATTGTGTCAGCTCTTCTGGGCACAGTATCCTAACTGATGTCTGGAGGAGGGTCATAGTGGGAGGAGCCAGTGCACACCAGGTAGTCCTAAAGCTTTCTTTGGTTGTGCCCAGTCTCCTGCGGAGCCGCTATTCCCCATGGTCCTTACGGAGTCCCAGCATCCACTACGAACTACGAGAAATAGATTTACCGGTGAGTAAAATCTTATTTTTTTTTTATATACATTATATCAGGCATGGACAACCTGTGGCTCTCCAGCTGTTGTGAAACTACAGATCTCATCATTCCCTGCAACAGTTTTGCTATTGCAGAATACTGAAAGTGTGGCAGAGCATGCTGGGATGTGTCGTTTTACAACAGCTGGAGATCCACAGGCTAGCCAGGCCTGCTTTGTATTAGAGATGAGCGGGTTCGGATCTCCGAGATCGGAACCCCCCCGAACTTCACGTGGTTTACACAGGTCCGAGGCAGCATCAGTTCTTCCCGCCTTACTCGCAAAACCCGAACGGGGGAAAACGTCATCATCCCGCTGTCGGATTCTCGCGAGATTTGGATTCCATATAAAGAGCCGCGCGTCGCCGCCATTTTCACTCGTGCATTGTAGATTGAGCGGAGAGGACGTGGCTACGTTCTCTGATTGAAAAGCTCAATATCAGCTCAATATCTGTGCTCAGTATCAGTACTGCATTGTGGTGACCAGTATACTACAGTACAATAGTCTAGTGCTGTTCTTGCTGCCCAGTGTCAGTTCTAGTATCCTATTCAGTGCTCAGGATCAGTGCTCATTGTCTTGCTGCTGCATTGTGGTGACCAGTATACTACAGTACAATAGTCCAGTGCTGTTCTCGCTGCCCAGTGTCAGTTCTAGTATCCTCATCAGTGCTCAGTATCACTATTCATTGTCTTGTGCTGCATTGTGGTGACCAGTATACTACAGTACAATAGTCCAGTTCTGTTCTCGCTGCCCAGTGTCAGTTCTAGTATCCTCATCAGTGCTCAGGATCACTATTCATTGTCTTGTGCTGCATTGTGGTGACCAGTATACTACAGTACAATAGTCCAGTGCTTTTCTCGCTGCCCAGTGTCAGTTCTAGTATCCTCATCAGTGCTCAGTATCACTACTCATTGTCTTGTGCTGCATTGTGGTGACCAGTATACTACAGTACAATAGTCCAGTGCTGTTCTCGCTGCCCAGTGTCAGTTCTAGTATCCTCATCAGTGCTCAGGATCAGTGCTCATTGTCTTGCTGCTGCATTGTGGTGACCAGTATACTACAGTACAATAGTCCAGTGCTGTTCTCGGTGCCCAGTGTCAGTTCTAGTATCCTCATCAGTGCTCAGTATCACTACTCATTGTCTTGTGCTGCATTGTGGTGACCAGTATACTACAGTACAATAGTCCAGTGCTGTTCTCGGTGCCCAGTGTCAGTTCTAGTATCCTCATCAGTGCTCAGTATCACTACTCATTGTTTTGTGCTGCATTGTGGTGACCAGTATACTACAGTACGATACTCCAGTGCTGTTCTCGCTGCCCAGTGTCAGTTCTAGTATCCTAATCAGTGCTCATTGTCTTGCTGCTGCATTGTGGTGACCAGTATACTACAGTACAATAGTCCAGTGCAGTTCTCGTTGCCCAGTGTCAGTTCAAGTATCCTCATCAGTGCTCAGTTTCACTACTCATTGTTTTGTGCTGCATTGTGGTGACCAGTATACTACAGTACAATAGTCCAGTGCTGTTCTCGCTGCCCAGTGTCAGTTCTAGTATCCTCTTCAGTGCTCAGTATCACTGCTCATTGTCTTGTGCTGCATTGTGTGGTGCTGAGTATACTACAGTACATTACTAATAGTCCAGTGTCTTGTGCTGCATCTTGCTGCTGTAGGGTGCTGTGGTAGTGTCCTGTCACTGCATAGGTCATCATCATTCCAGTCACAGTGGTATCTGGGGATAGACAATTCCAGAGGGCTTTTGTGCTGCTCACTAATACTAGTACAGTGTCTTGTGCTGCATCGTGGTGCTCAGTGTCAGTTCTCCGTAGTATCATCAGTGCTCAGTATAATCAGTGATCAGTTTAATCAGTGATCAGTATAATCAGCGCTCAGCATAATCAGTGCTCAGTATAATCAGTGCTCAGTATAATCAGTGCGCTGTTAGATGTGCGCCTGTTATCCGCCATTAGTGCAGTGGGATTTAGACAACTGATGAAGTTATTGTGTCCCCGGTACCAAATCCCATCTAGATTCCACTTCACTAGGCAGGCAATAGCGAGATTTTGCCAATTAATTCCAGTGATTTGGACGTAGCATTACAGTGATTTTACCAATTAATATCAGTGATTTATAATTATTAATTACAGGGATCTTGCCAAATAATTCCAGTGAGATGGACGTAGCATTACAGTGATTTTACCAATTAATATCAGTGATTTATAATTATTAATTACAGTGATCTTGCCAAATAATTCCAGTGATTTGGACATATAATTCCAGTTGGAATTGTTTGTGTTGCTTGGCTTAGTCATACAGCTACATCATTGCACCTCTTCGACATCTTTGCATGAGGTGCTGTTTGGGGCCTAGTTTTTGAAAAGTGCCATCCTGTGTGACACTGCCGTATGAGTCCAGGGGTACTGCTGTATTAGTCCTGGGGTACTGCCGTATAAATCCACCAATTGCAGATTTTTTTTAAAGTCACTGGAGCATGCTGGAGATGTTGTCAGTGGACCGAACAATTACGGCGCACGTCTTTGCATCATGTGCTGTTATGTTTATATATCTTATTTACCTTTGCATCATGTGCTGTTTGTGGACTATTTTTTTAAGTGCCATCCTGTCTGACACTGCAGTGCCACTCCTAGATGGGCCAGGTGTTTGTGCTGACCACTTGGGTCGCTTAGCTTAGTCATCCAGTGACCTCGGTGCAACCTTTTGGCCTAAAAACAATATTGTGAGGTGTGAGGTGTTCAGAATAGTCTGGAAATGAGTGGAAATTATCTTTATTGAGGTTAATAATACTATAGGATCAACATTACCCCCAAATTCTATGATTTAAGCTGTTTTTGAGGTTTTTTTGAAAGAAACACCAAATCCAAAATGCACCCGAATCCGACAAAAATTCTTAAGGGAGGTTTTGCCAAAACGCATCCGAATCCAAAACACGACAGTGGAACCGAATCCAAAACCAAAACACAAAACACAAAAAATGCCTGCTGCACATCTCTACTTTGTATAGTCAAAACGGGTGGTAGTCATGTGACCGCCGGTCGGCTGACCGACAGTCACATGACCTCCTCCGTGAGCCCGACGGCTCACTATCCCGATGGTCGGCATGCCGACCAACAGGGACTATTTCCACTCGTGGGTGTCCACGACACCCATAGAGTGGGAATAGAATCCGTGGCAACCGCAGGTCGCCACCGAGCCCGCAGCGTGGCGAGCGCAGCGAGCCCGCATGGGGCTTGCTGCACTCGCCCCTCCCCGCCGGGATCCCGGCGTCGCTATGCTGCCGGGATCCCGGCGTCGGTAAGGTGACCGGCGGTCAGGAGACCGCCGGTCACCCGTACTACACCCGTCAAAACACTGGCTTAAACTGAAGGAAAGGAATACAGGAAAGGCTCTGCCTCACCTCACCGCACGTCACTGTGTCTAAGAAAGTACCAATCGGTATTTTCAAATAACTTGACTATATGGTCATGGGAAGATTAATCCAATGTATTAATACACAGTAGGGCTCCCGTTTTTTTTTTATAGAACTTCACTACTCTGTTATTGATATCTGGCATGGTCGAGCACCTGTCATAGTAAAGTAGTTGCAACATCTTTTGTTTGACTTCATTTAAGGCAGGGGGAGGTTTTACTAGTGCAATGTGTAAGATAAATTGTCTTTTTAAAAGCATTGAGACATTTCTTAGTCTACTGTATGTGAGCTGAGCACGACCAACTCTCTGTTTCAAGCAAATAAATGCTTGCAGATTATGGAGAAACTTTAGGGACAGTGCAAATTAAATACTGTCGGTATGTTTTACATAGGGCCAGATTAACAATGGGGCTGATGGAGCTATAGCTCCAGGCCCCAGATAAAAATAGGCCCATCACCATGACAGCATGAGATGATTAACTGTCCAGTTAGGTCACATGGGTGCCATAAATAATAAGAATTAAAATTGTATTTCTAATTTCCTCACAAGTGATGCTGTTATTCTACATTTACATACTTTGGGAGACATTGGGGTTTATAGAGTAGGGAGTGTACACACCCATATGTCACTAGCCACACCCACACAGCAATAGCCACACCTCCTCAACTTTTCACAATAGACCCTTGATCATTTTCAGTCCCAGGCCTTGTGGACTTTAATCCGGCCCTGGTCATACCGCCTCAGTACGGGACACTTTTAGCACTGCTGCTACATTTTCCATACCCCCACTTCAACCACTGATTGTACATGTACAAAGTATTGTAGTGGTGGTAGCATTGATGGGTAAAAAGAGAATAAATACCTTTTTGTGGTTTATACTATTCTACATCCCTAATATATTTCTGTGCAAAATGAGTTATGTGTAATTTTTTGTGGAATTCATGTAATTATTAATATAATCTTTTATACACCTCAGTATGCACCTACCACTAACTTTAGAATTAACTGTACAAATGTTTTCTTTAAAAGTAGGATAATTTCCAAACGTAAAAGTGTTGTAGATTGCTCTATTTATATTGGGTTGGGTATGGGTGACCGGCGCTTGGCATCCCGCCGGTCACCATACTGACACCAGGATCCCAGGGTGTAGAATGCCGACGGGGGGGGCGAGCGAAACTCCCCACAGGTTCTATTCTCACTCTATAGGTGTCATGGACACCCACGAGTGGGAATAGTCCCTGTTATTCGACATGCCGACTGTCGGGATTTTGAGTGGGCGGGATGCAGGCGTCGGTATTGTGACTGGCAATCTCCTGACCGCCGGTCACATAACCCCATCCCTTTATATTAACCTACTCTCTTTAAACATTCAGCAGAATCTCAAATGTTCAGGGCACCCTGAAAAGTGAGTGTGTGTCCCCGTCCTCCTTTCCCTCACCCACATACTGCCCATTTCTTAGTGAAATGGGTGTTGCAATGACTATAATACCTTAATTCATTGGCCTATTGGGAAGGGATGAGGCTATTAAGAAGCGATTTTATGAGAATCGTGTCGTTTTGGCGCGACCGTCTCAACTTACTGTTTCCCCCCCAGTGCTAAATATGCTTGTAACCAGGGGGTAATGCTTGTTGCTAGGGCTGTGCTCCCAGTGCCACATATGCCCCCAGTGCCGGATATTCCGCCACAGTGCCAGGTACACATATGCCCCCAGTGCCAAATATGCCCCCCCCCCCCCCAGTGCCAGGTACACATATATCCCTAGTGCCAAATATGTCCCCCTCCCCCAGTGCCAGGTACACATATACCCCCCCAGTACCAAACATGCCCGCCAGTGCCAAATATGCCCTCCCCCAGTGCCAAATATGCCCATCCCCAGTGCTATATATGCTCCCCCAGTGCCAAGTACACCCCCCACCCCAGTGCTAAATATGCTCCCCCAGTGCCAGGTACACCCCCCCCCCATGCTAAATATGCTCCCCCAGTGCCATGTACACCCCCCCCCCCCATGCAAAATATGCTCCCCCAGTGCCAGGTACACCCCCCCACCCCAGTACCATATATGCCCATCCCCAGTGCTAAATATGCTCCCCCAGTGCCAGGTAGACCCCCCCCCCCCCCCCCCACAGTGCAAAAATATGCTCCCCCAGTGCCAGGTACACCCCCCAGTGCTAAATATGATCCCCCAGTGCCAGGTACACTCCCCCCCCAGTGCTAAATATGCTCCCCCAGTGCCAGGTACACCCCCCCACAGTGCTAAATATGCTCCCCCAGTGCCAGATACACCCCCCCACCCCAGTGCTAAATATGCTCCCCAGTGCCAGATACACCCCCCCCCCCCCAGTGCTAAATATGCTCCCCCAGTGCCAGGTACACCCCCCCCCAGTGCTAAATATGCTCCCCCAGTGCCAGGTACACTCCCCCCCAGTGCTAAATATGCTCCCCCAGTGCCAGGTACACCCCCTCCCTAGTGCTAAATATGCTACCCCAGTGCCAGGTACACCCCCCCAGTGCTAAATATGCTCCCCCAGTGCCAGATACACCCCCCCCCCACCCCAGTGCTAAATATGCTCCCTTAGTGCCAGGTACACCCCCCCCCTAGTGCTAAATATGCTACCCCAGTGCCAGGTACACCCCCCCAGTGCTAAATATGCTCCCCCAGTGCCAGGTACACCCCCCCCCCCCAGTGCTAAATATGCTCCCCCAGTGCCAGGTACACCCCCCTCCAGTGCTAAATATGCTCCCCCAGTGCCAGGTACACCCCCCCAGTGCTACATATGCTCCCCCAGTGCCAGGTACACCCCCCTCCAGTGCTAAATATGCTCCCCCAGTGCCAGGTACACCCCCCCCAGTGCTAAATATGCTCCCCCAGTGCCAGGTACACCCCCCCAGTGCTAAATATGCTCCCCCAGTGCCAGGTACACCCCCCCCCCAGTGCTAAATATGCTCCCCCAGTGCCAGGTACACCCCCCCCCCCAGTGCTAAATATGCTCCCCCAGTGCCAGGTACACCCCCCCTCCAGTGCTAAATATGCTCCCCCAGTGCCAGGTACACCCCCCCCCCAGTGCTAAATATGCTCCCCCAGTGCCAAATACCCCCCCCCCCCAGTGCTAAATATGCTCCCCCAGTGCCAGGTACACCCCCCCAGTGCTAAATATGATCCCCCAGTGCCAGGTACACCCCCTCCCCCAGTGCTAAATATGCTCCCCCGGTGCAAGGCACCCCCCCCCCCCCCCGGACTCCCCTGCTGCTGTGCAATTCGAGAAGGAGCGACACGGAGGGCACAGCGCGCGCCTTTCCTGCGTGTTCCTCCTGCATCTCCGGCGGCACTCTGGGCACTTCATTTAACAGACACGCCGCTGCCGGCGGAGACGCAGGAGGGACACACAGGAAAGGCGCGCGCTGTGCCCTCCGTGTCCCTCCTTCCCAGCAGAAATCAGTGGCGGCGGCTAGGGCGCCCCACAGCCCTGCGCGCCCCCAATCGCTTGCAGGGGCTGTGGGCCCCTAGTTACGCCACTGCAGTGGGTACAGGTACTGTAAGTGTTTATTTTCTGGCCTGAGTACCACTGTGCTGTCAGACATGCTGCCGATCTCGCAGACATTTTTCCACACATGCAGTAGTTCATCTCTCTCCCCTGTTTAATTACATGCTCCTGCCTCACTAATTATTTATTCCTGCCCCTCACCATGCACCTTGCTGGTTTTTCCTGGATAGTATTCTGTTCCAGTCATTCTGGTCTTATGTTCCTGTGTCTTGGATTTCCTGCTAACCAGTATTATGTTTCCATGTGTCCTTGGGCCTGGATTACCATCATTTCCAGCTCACAGTTTGCTGCATTCCCCCGAGTTAAGTTTATCTGTGTCTACATATTTCCTGCTTTACCGGTGACCGTTTGTTTTCCAGTATTGTCCATTCAATTCACCTGCTATCCAGCCACACCCTGAGTTTGTTTATCCTGCATTACAAGTTCTAATCTTAAGTATTGTTTCTGTTTATTCTGCATTAATAATTTCAAGTATCAATCCTGGTTATCCTGCATTGCCTGGACTACAGTATGAGTTTTTTTTTTTTTTAATAATACAAATATTTTCACTATACTCCTGACTCCAAAGCAGTCATTTCAAGTATCCAGTTATCAGTATGGTGGCAGGGTCAGTTCTAGACCTTTGGCGCCCCCCCATTCAAAACAGGGACAGTGTGCGCTAAAGGCACGCAACAAAAATGTAGGGGCACATAATAGTACCAATTCACATTACACTGCACAGTAGTGTCCGCCAGTCACATTACACCACATAACACAGTTGTACCCCTTATACACATTATGCCATATTAGAGCCCCTTACACACATTACACCACAGTAGAGCAGAGCCCCTTATACACATTATGCCAGGTAGAGCCCCTTATACATGTTATGCCAGGTAGAGCCCCTTTTATACACGTTACACCAGGTAGAGCCTGTTATACACATTACGCTTAGTGGAGCCCCTTTTATACACGTTACAGCAGGTAGAGGTCCTTACACATGCTGTGCAAGATAGATCCTCTTACACACATTGCGCCAGGCACAGGCTCTTAAACACGTTGAGCCCCTTATACACATTGCACCAGGTAGAGCCTCATACACATTGCACCAGGTAGCCCCTTATACACATTGTGCCAGGAAGCCTCTTATACACATTGAGCCAGGTAGAGCCTCTTATACACACTGTGCCAGGTAGCCCCTTATACAAACTGCGCTAGGTAGCCCCTTATACACACTGCGCCAGGTAGCCCCTTATACACACTGTGCCAGGTAGAGCCTCTTATACATATTGAACCAGGTATTCCCTTATACACACTGCGCCAGGTAGCCCCTTATACACACTGCGCCAGGTAGCCCCTTATACACACTGTGCCAGGTAGAGCCTCTTATACACATTTAACCAGGTAGCCCCTTATACACACTGCGCCAGGTAGATTCGACAGGAAAAGGTCAGCACTTCAGGAGTAAGTCCCGGCCAGCGCAGCCGCTGCGGAGTAACTCCCGGCCGCTGCGGCCCGCCCCCCATTCGGTCCGGCCACGCCTGCGTTGGCCGGACCGCGCCTACGAAACAGCAGCTAAACACCGCCATTTCACTCCCTCCCGCCCATCGATCGCCTCTGCCTGTCAATCATGCAGAGGCGATCGTTATCCTGCTACGGCCTTCGGCCGTCCCGCATGCGCAGCAGGGGCCTGTTCGCTCTGCCGCGTTAAAAAAACACAGTGAGTGAACGGGTCGGAATGACTCCCTTAGTCCTGTTTGTTTGGGACATAGACATTGAAATCCTCTCAGCTACCTGCACAGTGAAATGTCAGCTGGCACAAGGTTGGTTAAGCACAATATGCACTTTGTTTTTGAAGCATTCAGCACCTACTATGTTTGTTGGCTTTCAGGCCTAATGAGACTTTCTACCTCCTATGAGCAAACAGCACTTTAATATAACCGACCAGCATGAGGAGAGCTAGTAGCAGCGTATACTTTGTGAGTGCGGGATATAGACACTGGATATATATTGAAATCCTCTCAGCTCATACTTACCTACTTTGCTGCCTCCTCCTCCGGGAGGAGGCAGCGTTGTAGGTGCATGGGGGCGTGGCTGGCAGCAGGATGGGTGGTTCGGGGGGCGTGGCCGGCAGCAGGATGGGCGGTCCGGGGGCGTTGCATCAGGGTCGCGTCATCGTGACTCCACCCCCCACTGTGCTGTGCAGAGAAACAAGGTGCTGTATAGTGGGGGCGGAGCTACGATGACGCGATTCAGCGGGCGGCCGAGGGGGAAAGCGGGAGGCGTGCCCATCTTTCCGGGGGGCCGGGAGGGTCACCTGATTTTCGGGAGCCTCCCGGCCATTCCGGGAGGGTAGGCAAGTATGTCTCAGCTACCTGTACAGTGAAATGTCAGCTGGCATAAGGTCGGTCAAGCATAATGTGCATTTTGTTTCTGAAGCATTCAGCACTTAGTATGTTTATTGGCTTTCAGGCCTAATGAGACTTTCTATTACTTTTGAGAAAATGTAAGAGGGTGGCGGTGCGATTTGGTGCCTGCTGCCGTGCAGGTGTAGTTTCGTTACTCACCAGGTGCCGCACTCTCTCACCTTCAGGTACCGGAACCTTCAACGGACCTGGAAATCTTCAGTCGGATCCGGACACGACGATCCCCTCTTGGAGCTGACGGACGACCGAACTGAGGAGAAAATAAACTAACTTAAGGGGGGGTATCAACCCTTCTTCCACCGGAAAAGGGGATACCTCAGGGATGGCAGCGACCTTCACCGGTTGGGTGTAAGGTCATCACTGGCACAAAGCCTCAGCCACCCAGATTTCACATACTCGCACTCTTGCGCGTAGTGTGATGAAGGGGTTCTCACGTCCGTGAGCAACCCCTATTCCGGCGCTCGGGGACAGACAAAGGGACAAACGTACACAGATGCTACTCACCGTCAGTTCCGCACTGCGAACGTCTTTTTCTCTTACAGGTCCTTGTAAGGAGGCAAACAAACAAACAAACAAACAAACAGCCATGCAGGGCCTAACTCTAACCTAGTGTCACACCCCTATACTAACTACAACGGCAGAGCCATCAAACTAGCTCTGTGGGTGTGGTGCAACAAAACTAGACACAAACTTAACAAACTTACACTTTGCCCTGCACGGTAACACACATATCCAATCACAATCACAGTGCAAGCAACTACCACGGTGCTGTCCCTTTGATCACTTATATACCTTCTCTCTGGGGAGTGGGCGCCGTACAGCTCACCCACCTCCCGTACACCTACTTGGGCCTACTGCCCCCTATTTGCACACAGGCCGGAGGCCTGACTTTACCCTCGGGCCTAGCGCCTGCCTATCTTGGTGCCCGTTGGGTGACCTGGGCCTAATGCCCAGGGCCACCTTATGGAGTCGGGCTCAGGCTTACCGGCCTGCCTACTCTGCGCATGTTGGGGTGGACTGGGCCTAGCGCCCAGTACCACCCTTATTCGTCTGGGGGGGCCACACCTATTAACTGGGCCTAATGCCCACTATATGCCCTCGGGCCTAATGCCTGCCTAAAATGCCAGTTACCGTGGCTTGGGCCTAATGCCCAAACCACTAAGTCAGGGGGTGACTGAAACTCCTATCTGCGCCACAGGCCTAGTGCCTGAACTGTGCCCCCGGGCCTAATGCCCGTCCCTGATGGTCTAGGGAGGAAAGGGGAGGGGGGGTGGAAGTAGCCTCACTGAGGCCTCACCTGCTCCGGGGGTCTCCGGCGCCCTCTTCTGCCGCTGACCCGTCCTTGCCAGCGGCGCCGCCTCCACTCTTCAGCGTCCAGCCGCCGCTGGACATCTTCCTTCTGCAGCCCGACATCTTCTGGCCTCTTCAGCGACCACCGGAGCTCTTCTCCCCGTGTCCGATGTCTTCTCCCTCCGTACGGCTCTTCGCCACTATTCCACGGGGCCTCCTTCTCCGCGGTCCGGGCGGCGACGTCTTCCTCTTCAGCGCTCCTGCGCGCGGCTCTCCTCCTCGGCTCCCGCCCGGCATCTGATGTCAGACGCCGAGGGTGGGGCCTATGATGCGGTGAGCCCCGATTGTCTCGCTGCGCCCCTCTCCGATTGGCCACCACTCCGGGAGCCACGATTGGCTCCCGGAGGGCGCCAATATTTGAATGCCTCCGCAGCCTCCGGTCCGGTACATTGAAAAGTTTAATCCCTGCACCGGACACCCGCCGCTCCTGCACACTGACAGGCGCTGGGGACAGACAAGCTGCCCCAGCGCTGTCCACAGCCAGGAACTGCAGGGGATCTACATCCCCTGCACCCTGCCGGTCCGATGTGCCCTGGGACACGGGGCACATCTCTACATCCCCCCCCTTTTTCCGTTGTAGTCCCTACAAAGGTACTCACGATATCCATTGTCCGTGGGTCAGGGATTTCCAAGGTCCTTTCGGCGAGGTTGTATTCGAGGGCCCAGCCCGGACAGACTGTGACCCCACATCCTTCCTCCACCAGTTCCGGATTCCTCCTCTTCGTTCCTACTGACCTCCATCGGTGGTTCCTGGGGAAGTGGCATCTCCTCACGGTCGCTCGATGTGGGCCACCAAGGGGAATCTTCCTCCACGGCGACAACAGTCACCCACTCTTGACCTCCCATATCTTCTGGGGCATCGTCCCTGTCTTCAGGGTGTGGTACCGATCACCACCCAACAGCGGAATCCATCCGTTTCCTCCCGGGCAACAATCACCATCTGTCGTGTTTCCTCGTGCGGCATCTCCAAAGATCCTATGTCTTCCTCTGGAACGGGTCCTCCCACGGCATCACGATCCTCTCCCCGTACGTCCATCCAACTCACCACTTCCGGCAGGTATTCTTGCTCCTGGACTATTTCCTCCTCTTCACGGATGGCAATCAACTGGGAGCACAACTCCACCTGATCCTGCCATTCACCCTCGTCGGCACTCCCGATGCCCGAGACGTCCTCCATCTGCTCTTGGAGGGATTCGGCGGCGGACATCTCACAGTAGTCTGAGTCCTCATCCACCGATACCGGGACTAGGAGATTATTTTCCACCTCAGCGTACTTAGTCCCTTCTGCTGGCATCTCTAATTCCTCAGCGTACTTCTCTTCCGCTGGCATCTCTAATTCCTCAGCGTACTTCTTCTCTTCCGCCGGCATCTCTACTTCCTCAGCGTACTTCTCTTCCGCTGGCATCTCTACTTCCTCAGCATATTCCGCTTCCGCTGGCATCTCTACTTCCTCAGCGTACTCCTTCACTTCCGCTCGCATCTCTTGGTACCCAGTACACACCTGTTCCACACGTCCTGGTCGTGGACAGTTCCAACGCGGGGAGATTCCGGACGTCCCCGTTGCTGGGTCTTCGCGCTTTTCCTCGCAGCGTGGTCTCTTCACCTCCCAGTCGTCCACCTCCGCCTTCTGCGGGAAAGGATTCTTTGTTACTGGGGTCGCTTTCTTGGGGCAGAGTAGGTCCGCGGCATCTTCCCAGGGACACTCATTGGCCTAATGTCCTGGTCGCCGACACTTCCAACAAGGGAGGGTCACTGCCACCTTCTCCAAGATGGGTTCCTAGGTCACCTCCTTCACTGAGGGATCTTCACCCGTTGGTTCCGGCTCAGATGAAATGGTCACCTGCGAACCAACTTCAAGCAGGCTCTTCCGCTCCATTTCTCGGGTTTCCTCCTCCCATCTCTGGGCATGACCATCCGCAATCATCCGGTCTTCGCTCCACGGACAATCGGGAAGCTCATGTTCCCTAGCCTCGCAGAGTGCGCACACGGGCTCTGCAGCCACCCGGTCCCAAAGTTACTGACGAGACTCCGTCAGCTGCTTCACCGTGGCTTCGTAGTCCGTCTTGTCTTCAGTCCATGGGCACTCCAGGAGTCTATGTCGGGGATCTCCACAGCTTTCACACTGGAAATCAACCTCGTTTTGGGCTCCACTCTTCATCCCAGGGACAACTGTTATGCTCATGCCCGTAGTTTCCGCAGAGCAAACACCATGACGCGTTCGAGTTGCAAAATGCAGGAGTGGCTGGAGAAACGGGGGAGTGGCTGGGCGAATGCTGGGTGTGTTTGTGACGTCAAACCAGGAACGAAAAGGACTGAGCTGGTCGTAATGGCTGAGTAAGTCTGAAGGTACTCAAAAACTGCGGGGTAATCGTTACGAGAAAATTAGCGAAGCTTTCGTTAGCAATTCTGCTATGCTAAGATACACTCCCAGTAGGTGGCGGCTTAGCGTGTGCAATGCTGCTAAAAGCAGCTAGCGAGCGAACAACTTGGAATGACCCCCATGGTTCTTAATGTGACTTTATTTTTATTTTTGTATATTATTCTTTTTTTTCTCTTTCTCTGGTTATAGCTGCAATGTAAAATTGTGGCTTGAAAAGAAGAGAGCTGGCCTTTTTTTGCTATTGCTGGAGTTATTTGTAAAGACTTAGCTTGAATTAGATATTGCAGTCAATTACCAAAATTGCCTCAAGAGATTACCACCTGATATCATCACTAAAGTGCTCTCACGTGTTAATAAATTATTAGTATTAAAATGGGGAAAACAGGAACAGCAGCTGCTGCAGCCGCAAAGCTGGAGAAATATGCAAGATCATCACAGTCTCCCTCACGAGGTGCATCAAACCCCTATTCTCCCTCAAAACCGGAATCAATATTAGAAAGTGGTAATAACCCTATTTGTACACAACAAATCCTTCAAGCTATTATGGCATCTGAACAAAGGGTTACAGAGAAAATTAGCCAGGTGCAGGCAGATGTCTCTCTGCTGCACTAAGATATGCAAAATATAAGGGAGAGAGTAGGTGAAATGTAAGGGCGCATCTCCAATCTGGAGGATAGCTCCGCACCTTTAAAAAGTAAAGTTGAGGGCCTGGTATCCCAGGTAAATGCTATACAGGCAAGATTATCAGATATGGAGGGGCGGCTTAGACGCAATAATATACGACTTGTCGGACTCACTGAGAGAGCAGAGGGGACAGCACCTGAAAAATTCCTTGAAGATTGGTTAATTAATTTATTCACACGTGAGGCCTTTAGTAGTCATTTCTCAGAGGAGCGGGCCCATAGACTACCAGCAAGGCCTCCGGTGCCAGGGGCTCCTGCAAGAATATTTATTGCTCGTATACTTCATTATAAGGACAGAGAAACCATCCTTCGATTAGCACGTCTTAAAGGCACAGTACAATTTGAAAATCATACAGTGTTTTTCTATCCTGACTTTGCGCAAGAAGTGTAAAAAAGTCGCTATCAATTTCTTCAAGTTAAACGCAAGCTTAGACACAGGAATATTCAATATTCTATGTTATATCCAGCGTGGCTGAGAATCATGCACAATTATTCTACACAATTCTTTGTCTCTTCTAAAGATGTAGAGGAACGGCTAAGCCTGAGGCAACGTGACTTTGAAAGTTTAAAGTGGTTAGTGTGTACTGTCTAGTGATTCATTTGTGTGGTTGGTGGTTTTTGATTATATCAAGCGTGGTGCATAGTTGTTTTAAGAGCGGAGTAACTGTTCCAGTTAAGGACAGTAGAGAGCTGTGTAAACAAATGGAAATTAATGGGCTTAAAGATAATAGAATCATGTAGTTGAATATAGGAAAACTGTCAAATCAGGGAACTAATGTCCTAAAAACAGGGAGATTTTTTTTTTTTTTACTTCATGCTGAATATGGATGTAGGGTTAATTCCTTACAACCTCTATGTGAACGGGTGGGGTGGTTTGTAAAGATTGAGAGTTGATGGGGAACAGGTATATCTTCGGATGTGGGAGATATATAGGGAGGGGGGAGGGGAATATAAATAGGGTTGTCCTGCGTGTTTTTTTTCTCCCTCTCTCTCTCTCCTTGCTCCTCCTCAAACTGTACAAGAACATGGGACACAGAAAAATGCTCCATATGACTGCCAGAAGAGAAGCATGGGTGTAATGTTAGCTCATATTAAAAGGATAGATAAATGAGTGGGAAAACTGGAAATATAAAAGTACTGGTATGGAATGTGCGAGGGGTTAATGACAAGATAAAAAGATCATTGGTTATGTCCCAACTTAAGAAGCATAAAGCAGATATAATATGTCTCATGGAAACGCACCTGTATGATAAGGTATTATCCTTAAAAAAAGCATGGATAGGTTATATGTTACATTCACTTTTCTCACATAATGCTAGAGGAGTTGCAGTTCTTGTAAAGAAATCTGTGAAGTTTCATCTGGAATCCAGCCGGAGGTTTGTTTTCTTGTGAGCAATGGTTAATCAGAAATTACTGCATATATTGGCTATGTGTATTCCTCCTCCATATAATAATGAAGTGCTGAAACAGGCGGTTTTGTTCGTGGATCAATCACCAGACACCCCTGTGATATATACGTTATGGTAAGAATTTACCGTTGATAACGGTATTTCTCCTGTGTCCACAGGTTTCCACAAGATAACAATAGGATATGATGGAGCGACAGTGGATTGGCACCAAACGATCACAAGCTTTCAGGCCTCTCAGGATGCAACGGACTCGTCCATATATCCCCGCCCACTGGCTCAGTCAAATCAGTTGTATTCCAAAGCATTTAGGCAGGAGCAGTATGTAGAACCCTATTCAGGTGAGAAGAACACACATGCACACCCTTCCATGCAAAAGGAAAGAGGTCAGTGAGTATAAAGATTCTCAAATCAGGTGCTGTGGAAAACTGTGGACATAGGAGAAATACCATTATCAACGGTAAGTTCTTACCATAAAGTATATTTCTCCGGCTGGGTCCACAGGTTATCCACAGGATAACAATGGGATTTCCAAAAGCAATTTTTAGTGGTGGGGACGCTCCTGATTAGACAGGAGAACCTTACATCCGAATTCAGCATCATGAGAGGCAAAAGTATCCAAGGCATAATGTCTAATGAATGTGTTAATGGAAGACCATGTGGCTGCCCTACATATCTGTTCTGCTGAAGCATCATGTTGTGCTGCCCATGAAGGATCTAACTTATGTGTAGAGTGAGCAGAGACATTAGCTGGAACAGGGAGATCAGCTCGAGAGTATGCTTCTGAAATCATCATTCGAAGCCATCTTGCTAGCATGTGTTTAGTAGCAGGCATCCCCTCTTGTGAAATCCGTAGAGGATGAAGAGAGAATCTGTCTTTCTAATGGCACTGGTACGATCCACATAGATTCTTAATGCACGGACTACGTCCAGCGATGCTTCTCCCGCAGAAAGTCCCGATACCTGAAAAGCCGGGATTACAATTTCTTCGTTAAGATGGAATTTAGATACCACCTTAGGAAGATACCAAGACCTAGTTCTGAGAACTGCTTTATCTGGGTAAAAAATTAGAAAAGGAGATTCACATGACAGCGCTCCTACATCTGACACTCTTCTAGCTGATGTCATAGTCAGTAGAAAGAGTACTTTAGCTGTCAACCATTTAAGATCCACTTTATTAAGTGGTTTAAACGGAGCACCCTGAAGGGCTTTGAGGACCAGAGTTAAATCCCAAGGTACTGCAGGAGGAACAAAAGGTGGTTGAATGCGCAGCATTCCCTGGAAAAAAGTACGTACATCCTGTAAAGTGGCAATTTCTTTTGGAACTATACAGTTAATGCTGAAACTTGAACTCTCAAGGAAGCCACCTTCAAACCCTTATCCATTCCTGCCTGAAGGAAATCTAAGATTCTGGATACTCTGAAAGATTTTGGATCCATACTTCTTTCACTGCACCAATGAATATAAGCTTGCCATATTTGGTGATAAATGCGAGCTGAGGAGGGTTTCCTTGCTCTGAGCACAGTTTGAATTACCTGTTGTGAGAATCCTCTTGACTTCAGGATAGAGGTTTCAACAGCCACGCCGTCAAAGACAGCCGATCCAGATGCCTGTGATAACAAGGACCCTGCATCAGTAGATCTGGACATTGAGGGAGCAGAATTGGAACATCCACGACATCCTCTGCAGATCTATGTACCAATGCCTTCTGGGCCAAGCCAGAGCTATCAGAATCACGGCACCCTTTGCTTGTTTATTTTCCTTACCACCCTGGGTAACAGGGAGATTGGAGGAAACACATAAGCTAGTTGAAATTCCCATTTCACTGACAGTGCATCCACAAGGATCGCTCCGGGGTCCTTTGTTCTTGACCCGTATGCCAGAACTTTGTTGTTCAGACGGGATGCCATGAGGTCTATCTCTGGCAACCCCCACTTCTCTACTAGAGTCTGAAAGACCTTCAGATGTAGAGCACATTTGCTTGCTTGAATGTTGTGTCAACTAAGAAAGTCCGCTTCCCAGTTTTGGACTCCTGGAACGAACACTGCGGACAATGCTGGAAGATGGAGTTCTGCCCACTTTAGTATGTGACTTACCTCCTTCATTGCTTTTTGGCTGCGAGTTCCTCCTTGATGGTTGAGGTACGCTACTGCCACTGCATTGTCCGAGCGGATCTGGACTGGTTTTCCTTTCAGAATGTCCTTTGCCTGAATCAGTGCCATGTATATTGCCCGGGGTTCCAACAGGTTTATTGGCAGGCGATTTTCTTCTGTGGTCCATTGTCCTTGGAACCATAATCTTCCGGACACTGCTCCCCAGCCCTGTAGACTGGCATCCGTTGTTAGGATCTCCCAATCTGATATCCAAAAGGGTCTTCCCTTGTCTAGATGGGATGTCTGTAGCCACCAGGCTAATGACCTCTTTACCATTTACTGGAAGTACCATCATTTGTTTCCTTATGTCTGATGTACTCCATTCCACCTGGCCAGAATCAGATGCTGCAGAGGTCTTGAGTGGGATTGTCCATATTCCACCACGTCGAATGTTGACACTATTAACCCCATCACTCGCATTGCTGCGTGAATTGATATTGTCTGACTGTGTATTAATTCCTGAGTCATTAACTGCACCTTGGATATCTTTTCCTGAGGTAAAAAGAAAAATCTATAGGGGCGTGGCTTCATGGGGAAGGGGCGTGGCCACAAAATAATAGCAATTCATACTACGGTGCACAGTAGTCTACATTATTCAAATTATACTGCACAGTAGCACCACTACACCAGGTAGAGCCCCTTTTATACATTACAGCAGACAGCGTCCCCCTTTTTACACATTACAGCAGACAGTCTCCCTTTTAACACAATGCGGCAGCCAGTCCCCCTTTTTACACATTGCGGCAGAAAGCGTCCCCTTTTTAATACACTACAGCAGACAGCGTCCCCTTTTTTAACATTACGGCAGACAGCGTCCCCTTTTTACACATTACAGCAGACAGCGTCCCCGTTTTTACACATTACGGCAGACGGTGTCCCCCTTTATACACATTGCGGCAGCCAGTCCCCCTTTTTACACATTACGGCAGCCAGTCCCCCTTTTTACACATTGCGGCAGCCAGTCCCCCTTTTTACACATTACGGCAGCCAGTCCCCCTTTTTACACATTGCGGCAGCCAGTCCCCCTTTTTACACATTGCGGCAGCCAGTCCCCCTTTTTACACATTGCGGCAGCCAGTCCCCCTTTTTACACATTGCGGCAGCCAATCCCCCTTTTTACACATTGCGGCAGCCAGTCCCCCTTTTTACACATTACGGCAGCCAGTCCCCCTTTTTACACATTGCGGCAGCCAGTCCCCCTTTTTACACATTGCGGCAGCCAGTCCCCCTTTTTACACATTGTGGCAGCCAGGCCCCCTTTTTACACATTGCGGCAGCCAGTCCCCCTTTTTACACATTGCGGCAGCCAGGCCCCCTTTTTACACATTATGGCAGACGGTGTCCCCCTGAGAGAAAGAGAGAGAGAGAGAGAGAGCGAGAGAGAGAGATACATACTTACCATCTCCCCACTGACAGGCTCCTCGTGCAGCTTCCTCGGTGCAGGCAGGTGAGAAGGAGGAGGAGGGAGGGGGACTGGTGCCGCAGCAGCGCTATTTCATTGGTAGTAAGCGACGCTGCAGCATCCCCCTCTCCTTCCGTATTGGCTGCCCGGCGCTGCTGTGGATGCTGGGATGGAGGAACCGCATCCCAGCATCGACAGCAGCGCCGGGCAGCCAATACGGAAGGAGAGGGGGATGCTGCAGCGGCGCTTACTACCAATGAAATAGCGCTGCTGCGGCTCCAGTCCCCCTCCCTCCTTCTCCTTCTCACCTGCCCGGCGCTGTAGCTCTCCTACACAGCGCGGTGGTGGCGCACGGCGCAGACTTCAGAGGCATGTATTGAGTCAATTTGACTCATTACATGCCGCTGGCCGTGCGCCCTCAGGGCAACTGCGCTGTGTGCCAAGCCCACTTGGCACACACGTAGTTACGGCCCTGACCATAACCACCATGATCTTGGTAATACTCTGGGGGCTGTGGCTAACCCAAAGGGTAAGGCCTGGAACTGAAAATGTTGCTGGAGGATGGCAAACCTGAGATAACACTGATGGGACAATGCTATAGGCACATGCAGGTAAGCATCATGTATATCCAGAGATACCATGTAATCCCCTGGTTCCATGGCCAAAACTACGGAGCGTAATGTCTCCATGTGGAACCTTGGGACCCAAATGTATTTGTTTAACATTTTGAGACTGAGAATTGACCGGAATGACCCATTTGGCTTCTGGACCCAAAAAAGATTGGAGTAAAAACCCTAACCCCATTGTGCCGGGGGTACTGAAATAATTACCCTGGACTGAAGCAATTTCTGAACTGCTTCTTGCAGTGCTCTGGCCTTCGCCTCTATATGAGACGGGCTGGTGCAAAAAAACCTTAGAGGAGGATGCTTCTTGAAAGGGAAAACATAACCCAGATATACCACTTCTTGCACCCAAGCATCTGTCGTCGACTGAAGAAACTGAAGAAGTTTGCCCCCTAACTTGGGGTCCCCCAGGTGGAGTCCCGCACCATCAGGCTGATGGTTTCTGTTCTGGTTTAGAAGCTGGCCCTCTAGTGGCCCATTGCTTCTTTGTTTTACCAGACTTATTGTACTGGGTCTGCTTAGATTCATTTTTGCCTTTTGTTTTACTTTGCCACCGAAACAGCCGAAACCCCGAACCCTTAGGCCTAGGGTTATAATTGGCAGGAAACCTGACCATCTTGGATTCGGCTTCTGACTCCAGAATATCTGTCAATTCCTTACCAAAGAGAATGTTCCCAACAAAAGGCAAAGCTTCCAGAACCTTCTTGGATTCTGAATCAGCTTTCCATGTACGCAGCCAAATTGCTCTACGAGCAGCTACCATTAATGCTGATGCTTTGGGAGCAATCGTACCCATATCTATTGCTGCTTCTTCTAAAAATAGTGCAGCCTGTTTCATATGAGCTATATGGGATTCCTGTTCCCTAGTAAGTGCTGAAACCCCGTTTTCCAGTTCATCAGCCCACTCAGCTACCGCCTTTGCCATCCAGGCCGAGGCCATAGCTGGCCATATGACTGCCCTTGACAGAGAATAAATATTTTTCAAAAACCCATCTACTCTTCTGTCTGTAACATCATTTAATGATGTTGATGGTAAAGGCAAAATAGGATTTTGGTACTTACCAGGTAAATCCTTTTCTTTGAATCCATAGGGGGCACTGGAGTACTCTTGGGATATGGACGGGCTTCCGTAGGAAACAGCACTGAATATTTAAATTAGTAACACTCCACCCCTCCATATCCCTGGTCACTACCCAGTGTTTTTTACTGAGCCGAACAGGAATTAAGAGAGGTTAATAATGGAGTATTACATATAACATAACTGACAATAACGAAGTTAACACATAACGTTAGTGACAACTAACAGTTGACACCCTAACCAGCACTTGTAACTTGAACCAGTCGGTGAAAGTGTGTTACCATAAGATCCTCAGAACTAACCACAAGTAGGTAAAACTGCTCTGGGTGGGCGTCCAGTGCCCCCTATGGATTCAAAGAAAAGGATTTACCTGGTAAGTACCAAAATCCTATTTTCTTTTTCATCCACTAGGGGTCACTGGAGTACTCTTGGGACGTACCAAAGCTTCCCCCGTGGGCGGGAGAGCTGTTTGGCACTTGTAACACTAGGCGGCCAAAGCTAGATGCTGATGCCGCAAAAGTATCAAACTTGTAAAAGCGCACAAACGTGTGCACTGAAGACCATGTAGCCGCCCGGCAAAGCTGTGTCGCAGAAGCCCCACGACCAGCTGCCCATGAAGTTCCCACAGAACGTGTGGAATGAGCGGTTACTGACGTAGGCGGTTGTAACCTAGCATGAAGGTACGCCTGGCGTATGGTCAGTTTTATCCATCTGGATAAAGTTTGTTTAGATGCTGGCCAACCCATCTTGGCAGCATCATAGAGAACAAATAACGTATCCGTCTTACGAACTGAAGACGTTCGGGATACATAAACGCGTAATGCGCGAACCACATCCAGAGTTCCGGAATGTGCTGTCAACACAGGAACTACTATTGGTTGATTGATGTGAAAAGATGACACTACCTTTGGTAAGAAGGTGGGATTCGTCCGAAGTTCCGCTCTGTCATCATGAAACACCAAATACGGTGGCTTGCATGACAAGGCACCCAAATCCGAAACACGCCTTGCCGAAGCTAAGGCTAAGAGAAAAATTGTTTTCCAAGTGAGAAACTTTATATCCACTTGTTGTAAGGGTTCAAAATATGAAGACTGTAAGAACTCCAAAACCAGATTCAAGTCCCATGGCGCTGTAGGTGGAATGAATGGAGGCTGTACCCTGAGTACACCTTGTAGAAAAGTGCGTATAGACGGCAATAGAGCCAATCGTCTTTGAAAGTAAATTGACAAAGCAGATACCTGCACCTTTAGTGTAGATAAACGCAATCCTCCATCTAACCCTGTTTGTAGAAACAACAAAAGGCGGCATAACTTGAAAGCTGATGTCGGAAATTTCCGAGCTTCACACCAACCTATATAGGCACGCCATATTCTGTAATAATGAGCTGCCGTAACCGGCTTCCTAGCTCGTAACATGGTTGGTATAACTGAATCTGGCATGCCCTCTCTTTTTAAGAGGGCGGTCTCAACAGCCACCCCGTCAAACGCAGCCGCGCTAAATCGGGGTAAAGAAACGGACCCTGTTGTAACAGGTCTGGACGTATCGGGAGCGGCCACGGATCGTCTGCGAGTAATCCTCGAAGATCCGAGAACCAAGCTCTCCGAGGCCAATGCGGCGCCACTAGTATGACTGTGAGCGACTCTCTTTTGATCCGTTTTAGCACCAGAGGGAGCAGCGGAAACGGTGGAAACAGATACACAAGACTGTACGGCCACGCGACAGTGAGAGCATCCACCGCGACTGCCTTTGGATCTCTTGTTCTGGACACATACTGGAGCGTTTGATGATTGTGTCGAGATGCCATCAGGTCCACCTGAGGATAACCCCATCGCTGAACCAACATGTGAAACACTTCTGGATTTAATGACCATTCGCCTGGGTGAAAATCCCGACGACTGAGATAATCCGCTTCCCAGTTGTCCACTCCCGGAATGAACACGGCCGACAATATCACCTGGTGGCATTCCGCCCAATTGAGGATTCGAGCTACTTCCCGCATTGCCATGCGGCTTCTCGTTCCTCCTTGTTTGTTGATGTATGCGACCGCCGTCGCATTGTCCGATTGCACTTGGACAGGCTGAGAGCGAATCATGTGCACTGCTTGTCGTAGCGCATTGAAAATTGCGCGGAGTTCTAGAACATTTATCGACAGCAATTTCTCGTGATCCGCCCAGAGACCCTGGAGCTGACAATTTTGAATGACCGCTCCCCAACCTCTGAGACTGGCGTCCGTAGTTAGAATTATCCAATTGCAAACTCCGAACCGTCTTCCTGCGGTTAAATTGTGTTCCTTGAGCCACCATAGCAGAGAAACTCTTGCTATTGGTGACAACCGCACTCTGTGGTGAATCTGCAGATGCGAGCCCGACCACTGGGCAAGCACGTTCAGCTGAAATGGACGAGAGTGAAATCTCCCGAACTGAAGCGCCTCGAAAGCTGCCACCATTGTGCCTAACAGGCGAATGCACAAGTGTACCGACACTGTGCGTGGTTTGAGTACTAATTGTACTAGATGGCGTAGCATTTGTACTTTTTGTTGTGGTAGGTAAATCCTTTGATTGACCGTATCGAGAATCATACCTAGGAACTGAAGGCGTTGAGACGGAATCAGATGTGATTTCTTGAAATTTACAATCCAACCGTGGTGAACCAGTACATTGTAAGTTAGCAGCGCATGTTGGGTAAGTATCTGTTGAGACGGAGCTTTGATGAGCAGATCGTCTAAATACGGAACTATTGTCACTCCCAGGGATCTGAGGTGAGCTATCATCACCGACATTACTTTGGTGAATACCCGAGGCGCTGATGACAGGCCAAACGGCAGAGCCTGAAACTGGTAATGGTTCTGGCGTATTGCAAATCGTAAGAATTTCTGATGAGGCTGCCAAATTGGAATGTGTAAGTACGCATCCTTGAGGTCTAGCGCAATCAGAAATTCCTTGGTCTCTAACCCCGCAATCACCGAACGTAGAGACTCCATTTTGAATCTGTAGTAAGTTACGTACTGATTGAGGCCCTTTAAGTTCAATATTGGTCTGACTGAGCCATCCGGCTTCGGGACCACAAATAGACTTGAATAATAACCCTGACCCTGTTGGTGTACAGGGACTGGAATCAACACTGCCGAATCCAGTAAGGACTGAATGGCAATTTGCAAAACTGTCCTCTTGTCGTCCGACAGAGGCAAGCCTGTCTTGAAAAACCGCAGAGGCGGCAGACAGTCGAACTCTATTTTGTAACCTTTTAACACTAAATTGCGAATCCAGCCCTCCGCGGATGTGCGGAACCACGCCCCCTGGAACGTCTGAAGGCGTGCTCCCACAATTGGAGAACCGAGATGGGCTGGTAACCCGTCATGCCACTGGCTTGTCGGTAACCTTAGCGTCTTGGCGAGTTGTGTTGGTTTGATGGAAACCACGTCCTCGACCACGTCTAGCAGGCGTGGCTGATCCTCTGCCACGTCCTCGAAAGGGCTGAGGTCTAAAGGATCTGAACGAAGGTCCAGCGTACCTTCTTCTTGGCGCAGGTGGAGGCAATGGTAAGAACACAGACTTACCTCCCGTAGCCTCCTTAATCCATGCGTCCAATTCTGGCCCAAACAACTTCTTGCCATCGTAAGGCAACGCCTCTATACTTCGTTTGACCTCTGCCTCCGCCTGATAAGTACGCAGGTAGAGTGCTCTTCGTGCCGTAACTAGCGAAGATGAAATACGAGAAGTGAGCTGACAGACGTCAGTGGACGCTGTACAGAGATACTCTACAGCCTCAATCATTTGATTTACCTGAATTATCTGGTTTTCGTCCTGTAAAACAGATTTGAGTTCTGTAAGCCATATTATGAGCGCCTTAGTTACCCAAATGCCAACCAATCCAGGTCTTAGCATCACACCTGCTGCTACATACATGCTTTTTAGCATAGTTTCTATCTTGCGATCTGAAGGATCTTTAAGCGTAGTAGCTGCTGGCACTGGTATGGTTAATTTCTTGGTAAGCTTTGACACTGAAGAATCAACTATTGGTGGATTCTCCCATGTACACGTTACCGAGTCTGGAAAAGGATAACTAGACTTAAATCTGCGAGGTATAGAAAACCGTTTATCTGGATTCTGTCTTGTTTCTACTAACATCTGATTTAGAGAATCCGACACAGGAAAACTTACTGGCGTCTTCCGTCGTTTAGTAAATACGACCTGATCATTGGTGAGAGGCTGTTCAGCTTCAGGAAACCTTAGCGACTGCCGTACCGCTCTGATGAGATCATCAATGCCGGAACTGTTAACATCCTCGCCATCTGACTCCACTTCGCCCTCCTCCCCCTCATCGTGTTCCGTGAGGTCTGGGATGGAATCGTCAGAATGCAACATAGCAGACACTGGAAAATCATAAGACATATGAAAATTATCCCGTTTGCCCAAAATGGATTTGGACCGTACGCAAGGTTGAGACGCCTCCGGTAGTTCTGGCGGTCTCACCCTAGACTCAGATCTTAACGTTTCTCGTTCCAGACGAGCCGCGGTCATTTCTGTCTGAAATCTCTCCAGTACATTTACTAACATACCCCACGGAGGGTCCGGTGAGGAAATTGGTTGTAAAACAGGAGGAGAAATGGTATTCTGAACGGAATCCACAAAACATACTTTACATGTGGCAGATCCTTTGCAAATATGCTTTTTAGTTTTTGCTGGTGCCTTACTCATTATGGCGACAGACAATACAATACACAAAAAACAGACACTTGCACGACTCAGTAAAATAGCAGTAAGGTGTCTCTGTATATAAATCTGGCCAAGTGCAGTACACGTGGCCAGTACTATGAAATTTGATCCCAAATTCCCACTAACACCCCTGTGCCTCCGGTGGTGTAGAGATGTAAGACAGGAATCTTCTGGAATCACAGAGGAAGACACAGGAAGCATGTTAAAAATGGCTGCCATGTTATACTTATACATATAATCACAGTGCTGTTACATTCACTGATTATACTGTAACATTCCTCTGCTGCTTATTATTATTGTCCCCCATGTAAAGGCTGCCTGCTCTTTTAGCTTATTACCGCAGCAGCGCAGCGTGTGGGCCCCCAGCGGGTATCGTAGAGCGCTATGTGCCTCGTGTTTCCCAGCGGTGGGCTCCTGTATAATAGCGTCAGCTAATCAAGTTAGCGCTGCGGCGGGCGGCGGCCTGTCGATCAGCGGTGCCTGCACGGAGCCTGAGCGGGGAGATCTGCGGTGCCTGCACGGAGGTCTGTGGCCGAACGTGCGGGCGCCTGAGCGGGGAGAGCCGCGGTGCCTGCACGGAGGTCTGTGGCCGAACGTGCGGGCGCCTGAGCCGCCTGAGAGGGGAGAGCTAGCGCGTCATCAAACACTATGTCCCCACACGTCGGGGCGGCAGCGGGAGCTGACCGCCCCGTTTCACATACCTTACTCCTGCAGACGTGCGGAGGCTCCGACGGGGCTTTTCAGTAAGCGCCGGCCAGCCAGTGCAGGAGGATGTGAGGGCTGTGAGGGAGCTCTTTCAGAGAGGCCCGACACGCCCGTGCTGCTATCAGCAGCTGCACTATCCCTGACCCTGCCTTTTGGAAGGGGGAAAGGGATGTGTACAAATAGTAGAAAAAATAAAAATAAAAGTTTCTTCAACAAAACCGTGACTTCAGGTATTAAGCTGCTACCACGTTCAGCACAGAAAAAACACTGGGTAGTGACCAGGGATATGGAGGGGTGGAGTGTTACTAATTTAAATATTCAGTGCTGTTTCCTACGGAAGCCCGTCCATATCCCAAGAGTACTCCAGTGACCCCTAGTGGATGAAAAAGAAAATAGATTTTCGCACTAATTGAATGACGTGCATATCTACTTTAGGAGGCACTTCTCTTTTTAAACAGTCCCCAGTTGGAAAAGGGTAATAGGAATTCTATATTTTTTGTTTGGTGTAGCCCAAGCTTCCTCCATAATTTCCATCAGTTCTTCTGACCCTGGAAACTAAACCCTAACTGTTTTGGGATGTTTAAACACAGGTGAGCTGAAACCTTCTACCTGTTCATATGGTGTAGTAGAGTAAATGGAGCTATCCTCATCTGATGTATCATCCTGTGTAGCCTGTGAATTTGATGATATATTTACCCTTGGTTTATCAGCTTGTGTAGAAGCTGTAGGGACTATACCATAAGATGGGAGCTGCATGTATGGGTTAATAGTGTACCCTATTCCTGAGGTTGAAGCTGTAGGGACTAACCTGTTAGCTATACTGGATAAGGTTTATGCAAACATAGCCCACGGTGGATCAATTTGTCGTTGAAGAGGGATCTGCCTTGCCGTCTGCTGAAATGCAAAACAATTTGCACATAACCCATCATGTGCCAGATGCTGAGCTGATAACCCCACCTTACAGGATAAACATGTTACAAGTGTTGGTGTTATTGTAACCTCGTCACTTTTGCCGCACTTAGACATGATAAATAATCAGCTTTTCAGAGTATACTACATAAACTGTGACTGTAATCACTTTACTGTATTAAAGTGATATCAATCTGACCCCAACCCAAACACCAGCATTGAGGCTCAGAAGAAACACTGACAAACATATATAAAGTCAGCAATCACTCTAGCAGTCAGTCACATGTTACTGACAAAGCCTAATATATATCCTATATAAAACACGCTAAAAGGTTAAGAGACTCAGTACGCTATTAGAGTAAGTGGTACCGTAAGGGTACGTACTCAGCGTAGCGGACGCTTAGCCGTGGACGAGACGCATAAGCGGCACGTTCGCTCACGGCTTAATGCGTAAAGGCAAGCACGCTATAGGCTGCCGACTAACGTAATGACACGCTATCAGTGTAGCGGACGCTCGAGACCACGAGGAGATCACGAGCGGCGCTGACGCTCACAGAGTTAAACCTTTGTAACAATATCCTAAACAATGTACTTATATTGTAAACCTTTGTGCAGTGATAAGGTGTAAATGCAACACAGTGTAACCTTGTTAGTTTAAAAGCTGTATGAGCGATTCTTACGCTCTGAGAACCGTTTAGCAATATAATAAACACTCAAATACCGGTCTAAGGGTCTAACACCTTTTAAGAGAATGAATGAACGTTCAATCGCAAAAGAATACACAATACAAGTTATACACTACCAAACTAACATAAAATACCTAACCGAGTTACTACACGTTAAAATACAACAAAGACACAATTACATTTAAGGGGGAAGGAGAGAGAGAATGGCTTACAACAAAATAGGAGATAAATATGGTTGCAGAGAACTTACGCACAAGGGGAACAATCGCAAGCGCCTTTCTGGATATCCAGCTCCCGATTATCAGTGATGAGAACCGTTGAGAAGAGTAGAGAGCTGGTCCAGATCGGCTTGTCTTTATATACACTTACACACAGTACAGTACAATGGTCCCTACACGTCTCTGCATTATAACAAAGGGTCATAGGTTGGTTCATACAGGTGGGCTGTGACTATTTCAAACTGCTCAGGTGGGAGGGAAACTGAGTTTCCCGCCGCATGGGTAATAAAGTGCAAATATAGTAAATGTCCATAAACTTCTTATGTCCATAACTATACGCACGAGCGAGTAATCCGCATCAAACCAACACCGGAATATTGCTAATTATATTCTCTTCCGATGGATACTAAACACCACTGTGTAACCCCTGTCTGACCCTTCGTATCAAACAAAGAGTAATCTCTCTGTCCCCGAACATGCTATATTAACTAAACTTTCAGATTCTATCAAAGGGACCATAATCTACAAAATACATTATATGACTAAATTATGTTATGATTGAGTCGCCCGCTAGACGCACACAAACTCTACCGTAAATGCGCATACCGCGCGCCCGCGAGTGCACGCGACCGCGAGTATACGCACGCACGGGAGAGCTCATGCTCGTGCAGCGGGCACACGCATGAGGTGCATATATGGCAATGTGCAGCGTGATATTTTTCTGACTTTGACAGTCCACCCTTTGGCAGTCACCAATAACTGCCATTTCCTAAAACAGTTCAAAAAGAGAAAAATATATGTCATGTATAATACATTTCTATGGTTGGGTAGTGGAGAAAAGAAGAAGGTGGGAAAATGGTATGACCTAGTGAGATAGTAGAAGCATGTGTGTAGGAATCCATGTTTGGGGGGTCATTTATCATCGTGCGTACGTGTTTTAAATCAAGCTTCGAGGTATTGCGAAGTATACATTTGAATTCCTTCTTATCCCGTATTAAGGGTCTGTGGATGGGCTGTCAAACTTTACCGAGCTCTTTTCGGCTTTTGGTTGCAACAAAATGGGGGAGCACATTTTAGTTGATGATACATGAATGGGGGGATATGTGAGTGCTGATATCTGTGCCTATATTCCCTATCGACTATGTGTGTTATTACCTGAAGGTTGTAGAAATGAAGATAAAGAGCAATTATGGTAAATGCAGTCGTAAACTATGTGAGTTTAATGTACATTTGCCGATTGAGGTCTTGTCTGTGTCTTGTCTTGTCTCGATGTACATGTTGACTGTAGTCTCCCGATGCTTTTGCTATAAACGGTGTGCAAAAAGCTTTTTCAATGTCCATAGACTTACAAAAAGTGTTGGGCTAGCGTAAGGTTAAAGTTACTAGGGATATGGGGGTCTATGGCATAGTCCATCAGTTGTCTGTGTAAAAGGTTGCCAAATTCTTCTTCCAAGCGGATGTCTTTGTACCTTGGAGGAAAACAAAGGAGAAATGGGTGAAAGAAACGGACCGTGGAATCACATTTTCATCACAACATTGTCTCAATGGTTGGGTCGTAAATCAAATCAGTCGTTGTTATTACAGTATCTTCACTTCTTAAACTCATCACTCGGGCACTACGTTTACACTTTGTTAAAACCTGAACGCATCTAAATATCAGGCCGACCAATATGATGACACCCAGAATACACAAAAGAAATTTCCCTACATCCATGATAATTCCTTGAGCCCATTCTCCTAAACCAGAGAACCAATTTCGCGGGTTCAACCATGACACCCAACCGGTCAGCTCATTACCCACAGCGGCAAGGGTGAGATTGTGTTTCCTTCGGAACTCCCATTTTAATTGCAAAATGTCATCCATCTTTTGGTCTATGACCTCGGCCGGGTCCTCGGTGCTGTTTGTAATATATGTGCAGCACTTTATTCCATACTGAGTCGCTAGGGTAACACAATACCCGCCTGTCACAGCTATGAGATAATTGAGAATCATCCTATGCTGAACCAGTTCTGTTTTATAAGCTTGGAGCTCCCTTCCGGTATACCTGAATGTGTCATCATACATTTCAGTGATATTGTCTAATAAATTTGCAAGCGCAGATATATATTTATAATTTATCACTCCTCTGGCGGTACGAGTGATATCTAACGCGATTAGGAATTGAATCCCGGTGGATTCATGGATCAGGTCAGAGGCCGGATGCTCTGTTCTTTCTATCAGGTGCCGTTTAACGATGTGCTCGTAATGAGTGTGAGTATAAGGAGCTTGGGCACTGCGGTGAATATCCTTCATTTTAGTGTGGGATACGGTCATTACCTCAGGCAGTACTTTTCCAATATAACATAACCCTTCTGAGTTTGGGGCAAGCCACTTATACGCCTTCCTCCCGCATATGAAGTATGCATCATCGGGGAGAACATATGGGACGGAATAGGACATTACCATATTACAAATTTTCCATATGAAATCTCCTAACCCTAATTCTCCCATCTGTTTAGTACACGTATCTGTTTGTACGATATGTGCACAGTATCCTGGTGATACTTCTCCAACTCTCATGATCCTACTTCCTAGGGTATACCTATATCGGAAATATTTTCCACTACCGGCTATGTGGCGTATAAGTTCTGTATCTGTAGGCATTCTATCGGCTCTGTATGAAAAGGTCATGGTTTGGTTGTTCCATGACACTTCCCAATTTCCCGGCTTTCGGGGATTGGAAATGTTAAAACATACTAGGGATCTATCCACATGATATTGGTGGAGCTTCAAACTAGGAGGACTGGAGATATTAAACCTCCTGTCCACCGGCCTCCCACCACTTAGCTCAAGTACCTCCCCTATAGTTAGAGGGAATGGTACTAACCCTGATTTGCTATGGCCTTGAGGTACTTGAGAGCATACCCAACAATCTGTCTGATTTAACACTTTACCCACTAAGGAGTGATAGTCACTCAATGGATGCCGGTCCATGTGGATATTAAAACTGGATTGGCATTTCTTGATACACCCATCCTCAACTACACTGTCACAGAGTCTACAGATACAGTTCTCTTCCGCTAACAATCCTTCACAATTCCTTCTATTGTCAATGCTACCAGATCGTTTTCTGATACTCGCCTTTACTCGGTGATTATGTTGTTCTTGGAAATCTACGCCTCCATTTTTGTCATCAGAACCCATTCCAGAACCTCTCTCGACCTCCATGGTACTCTCGCCGGAACAGACTGCTCTGGTCAACATCATGGTCAACAGGAAAATCCGGATCACAGTCTCTTGGGGCAAGTCCATCTTATAGGAGGAAATGGAGAAGAATGAGAAGGGGGAAAGAAATAATTGAGGGAGATGGGATGGGAAGTGGAGAAAAACAATAAAAGGGAACAGGGAATCGACAACTGCCTCCGATCTTATTATTCTCAATGCTCAGGTGCCGTCTCAGTCCTCCTGAAACAGACACTCCAGTGATACAACTTCCTCTACCGTCTGTTCTTTATCACGGGACCTCTCTGGATCAGCAACCTTCTTACAATGGGACGAATGAACCCAAGTCTCTCTCTCGGCAACCTTCAATGCTGTCGTGCTAATCAATAAGACTTGGTATGGTCCTTCCCATCTGTCAATAAGGCAACCTGAGCGTAGAAAATTCCGTATCATTACATAATCCCCAGGTTCAATGTCATGACAATTACTATCTGGCAGATCAGGAATCACCAACTTCAAATTGTCATTCTGATTCCTTAGCTGTTTACTCATCTTAACCAAATACTTTACAGTCACTTCATTATTACACTTCAAATCATCCTGAGGGTTAATCATAACATGCGGTTGTCGACCAAACAGAATTTCAAAAGGGGACAGATTAAGAGGGGACCTGGGAGTGGTTCTGATGCTGTATAATACAAGGGGCAAAGCTTCTGGCCATGTCAATCCTGTTTCCGCCATAACTTTGCTCAATTTATTTTTAATAGTGCTGTTCACTCTTTCTACTTTCGCACTCGCCTGGGGGCGGTACGGAGTGTGCAGCTTACTATCAATTCCCATCAACTTACACATTCCTTGAAAGACATCACCTGTAAAATGGGTACCCCTATCGCTTTCAATTATCCTAGGGATACCGTATCTACACACAAATTCCTGTACAATTTTCTTAGCAGTAAACATTGCGGTATTTGTGGCCGCAGGAAATGCTTCGACCCAATTTGAAAACACATCTATACAAACTAGTACATACTTCAAATTTCGACAAGGGGGTAATTGTATGAAATCAATTTGTATTACCTGAAAAGGGCCGCCTGTAGGTGGGATATGAGATGGTTCTGTTGGTATTGCCTTTCCGATATTCTTCCTCAAGCAGGTGAGGCATGTCATTGCCCTTTTTCCCGCATGGGAAGAAAATCCTGGGGCGCACCAATATGCTCTTACCAACTTGCACATCCCTTCCTTGCCTAGATGAGTCAGCCCATGTGCTGCTTCCGCTAAACTTGGAAGGTATGCTCTGGGTGCCACTGGTTTACCCTGTCCATCTGTCCAGAGTCCTGAGGACTCCTGGCCATATCCTTTTGCCCTCCAAACTGCCTTTTCCTGTGTGGAACACAAATTTTGCATTTCACACAATTTCTGTGTGTTGACGGTATTAAATACCATCAGTTGTGTGGTGTCTGTCTGTCTGGGGGTACCAGCTGCTAACTTAGCAGCTTCGTCTGCTCGGCTGTTACCAAGTGATACCGGGTCTTGGCTATATGTATGTGCTTTACACTTGATAACAGCCACTCTGTCAGGTTCCTGTATCGCTGTTAGAAGCCTTTTGATGTGAGCTGCATGCGCTACCGGTGTACCAGCTGCCGTCATGAAATTTCTGAGGCGCCATAGGGCTCCAAAATCATGGACTACCCCGAAGGCGTATCTAGAGTCGGTATAGATATTGGCTGTTTTGCCCTTAGCCAATTCACATGCTCTGGTTAGGGCAACCAGTTCAGCAACCTGGGCTGAGTGAGGTGGGCCTAGCGGTTCTGCTTCTATGGTGCCTTGGTCATCTACGACTGCGTATCCAGTACACAAGTCTCCCGAGTCCGTCTGTCTGTGACAACTACCGTCAGTGTAGAAAGTAAGATCTACATCTTCCAGTGGGTTGTCACTGATGTCAGGCCTTGCCGTGAAATTTTGGGTCAAATATTCCATACAATCATGTGAGTCAGTGTCTGTACTAAATCCTCCTTCACCATCACTCTCATCCCCCACCCTTTGTGCCTGTCCAGGCACACCTGGGAGATACGTTGCTGGATTTAGTGCACTGCATCTCTTTATGGTGATGTTTACAGGGGCCATTAGTGCTAATTCCCACCTTGTAAACCGTGCGGATGAGACATGTCTGGTTTGGGCAGAATTTAGTAAGGCTGACACTGCATGAGGTGTATGGACTGTGAGATTGTGTCCTAGCACTACATCTTCGCTTTTCGTTACTAGCAATGCTATCGCAGCGACACTTCGCAAGCATGTGGGGAGGGATCGCGCTACCGTATCTAGCTGAGCGCTGTAGTATGCTACCGGCCTGCTGGCATCACCGTGCTTTTGGGTTAGGACGCCTGCCGCGCAACCAGCACTTTCTGTTCCGTACAGCTCAAAGGGTTTCCCATAGTCTGGCATACCTAATGCTGGTGCCTGCGTTAGGCACTGTTTAAGTCTCTCAAATGTCATCTCGGATTCGTCTGTATGCGAAATCCGATCAGGTTTGTTTGATGAGACCATCTCCTGCAAAGGTAATGCTAGAATGGAAAAACCTGGGATCCAGTTACGGCAATACCCACACATTCCTAAAAATGTTCTGATCTGTTGCTGAGTTTGTGGCAGTGTCATGTCTCGAATTGCTTGAATTCTATCAGCGGTCAGGTGTCTCAGTCCTTGTGTCAGACAGTGTCCCAGATATTTTACTTTAGTCTGGCATAATTGCAACTTGTCTTTGGAAACCTTGTGTCCTGTGTCTGAAAGATGAAACAGGAGCTGTTTCGTATCTTTCAGGGATGCTTCCAGTGAATCTGAACATAGTAGTAAATCATCCACATATTGGATCAATACTGATCCACTCTCTGGTTGGAAAGACTGTAAACAATCATGCAAAGCCTGTGAAAATATACTTGGACTGTCTATGAAACCTTGCGGTAATCGAGTCCATGTGTATTGGACTCCTCTGTATGTGAATGCAAACAAATATTGGCTGTCAGGGTGCAGAGGTATCGAGAAGAAGGCGGAGCAAAGGTCAATAACAGTGAAAAATTTCGCAGTGGGAGGGATTTGCATAAGGATGACAGCTGGATTTGGCACTACGGGGAACTGACTCTCAACTATTTTGTTAATCCCCCTTAGATCCTGCACTAGCCTGTAACCCCTCCCCCCACTCTTTTTCACGGGGAAGATGGGACTATTGGCAGTGCTGGATGTTCTCACCAGAATGCCCTGTTGTAGCAAGCGCTCTATTACGAGGTATACTCCTAACTCCACCTCTGGCTTCAGAGGGTATTGTGGGATTTTTGGAGCTATCCTACCATCTTTTACTTGCACAACTACTGGAGCTACGTTTGCCATTAATCCAGTGTCTTGTCCATCTTTAGTCCAAAGTGACTCTGGTATTTGGGATGTCATTTCTTCTACCTGGGATGGACTCCTATTTATCATAAGGGTATGTGACATTAATTTTGATGGGGAGTCTAGCATATCTTGTACTTCCTGGGCGTGTTTCTCAGGTATGTCTAAGAATACACCTTCAGGAGTACAATAAATGACGCACCCCATTTTACACAATAAATCTCTTCCCAGGAGATTAGTCGGTGCCGATGCAGCCAGCAAAAAGGAATGCTTGGTATGCAAGGGCCCTATTGTAATCTCTGCTGGTTTGCTAACAGGGTAGTGTTGTACTACTCCCGTTACTCCCATGGCTGGAATTGTCTTACCAGTGGTTCTCATGCCCACTGTCGAATTTATCACTGATTTGGCCGCCCCCGTATCTACAAGGAAATTTAATGATTTACCAGCTACATCAATTGTGATCTCGGGTTCACTTCCAAGACTTGCAATCAATTTCACTGGCTGCAGATTACAGGTGTGGCCACACCCCTATTGGGTATGGTGACCTCCCTGAATAGCGCTGGCAGCAATTACTTGTGGTGGGGGTAGATGGGAACTATCAGAGATTTGCCAGTCTCTTCTTGGGGGATACCTTTTTGTTTCCCCTGCATGTGGCTCATAGCTCCGCCCTTTCGGTCCTTGATCCCAATGTCTCGTATCAGGTCGTTGTCTAGGGGATTGATATGAATTTTGTATTTGTCTTGCTTTACAATCACGTGACATGTGTCCCTCTCTGTGACAACTATAACATTTTATACCTCTTGACTTACCCACAGGGGTCACAGTTCTGGGCTGAGGTGGCCGGGTAGTGAGGGCCTGTATGCTTACAGCCATTAACTTATCACTCTGTGACTCCCTGTGTCTGATGATATTCCGATCATGCCCTGCAGCAGCCTCTCCCAATGCATCCACCGACATACCTCTCCAATCAGGCCTAGTGGTTTGTATTCTATTCCTTAAAACCTCCTTTAGACCGTCCATTAATACTGAAACAGCTACTTCCCTGTGGTGTACATTAGTTTTAATGTCATCTATACCAGTGTACCTAGCCATATCCTGCAGAGCCCGGTGAAAATACTCTGGTGTGGATTCACCTTCTTTTTGTTTTATCGTAAAGATTTTATTCCACTTTACAACTGCAGGAAAATATACCCCTAACTGTAAGTTGATTCTCTTTACATTATCCTGATTATACTCGTCTGTTAGTGGTACTTCCTCATCTAACTTGCAATCAGCAATAAACTTTAACGGATCAACACTGGGGGGTAAACATGCCCTCAAAACTGTCCTCCAATCTTTGTTATTTGGCTCTGCAGAATTTCCTAGCTCCCTAATATACTTTTGACATGCAACTAAGTCTTTCCTAGGATCAGGGAATTCAGACATCATTGATCTTAATTCTGCTCGGGAAAAGGGACAGTGCATGGCGATGTTTCTGACAGGAGTTGCTCCTGAAGCTTCAGTTTTCCCATTTGGCACTGCTATTACCCTAACGGGATTAAGTCCAATAACATCATTCTGAGTAGATTCTACAACATGTGGTGAAATGGTTTCAGCATAGTGTATGGTGCCGTACTTACCAGTCAATACGACCTCACCTGTCCCTCCGCTAGGGGCCTTTGCTACTAATCTTACGGGTTGGGTCGTGCCCACTGCTGTTTCTGATATGGTGGCTGCTAGGGAGAGTGCTGATATTGTTGTGGGCTCATCCTCTTGGTCACAATCCTGGGGAAAAATGGAAACAGGGTACAACTTGCACGGATTAGTGTTAGCATTAATTACTTTGGTTACATTATCCTTAACTTCTACACATTTAACATAACCCTGAGTGCCATTCTCTGCAACCAATTTCTCTCCAGGTATGTACGGTGGTGGGGGTGCAGTGGCTATCAGTTTCCTGATAGGGTTAGATCCAGTGGCTTGTGCCAAACCCCTTTGTATTTCACCTTCCTGTTGCCAAAATGTTAAATAATCATAATGTCTAATACGCCTTTTTGAAGATTTAATCAGGCAAACTCTTCTCTTAAATTCTGTAATACTTCTGGGTTAAAACTACCTACCCGGGGAAACTTTTCCCCACCATGCACAGTCATCCTTTCCCATTCATTGCACAACATTTCTGTGTGATGACCATATTTCTCACACATGATATACCTTGCCGACCCGATTGGTCGGTTTACCAAATCAACCTGAACCTGGGTTGATCGCCCCTTACCTGAACAACTGGCCCCCATCTCTGCAGGTGCTGCTTTCACTACCTCTGACTTCAAATCAGGGTCTTCGGCAACCCTTACAAAAACCAAGATGCTCGGGGTAAGGCTGCGGTGTGGGTTTTGCAACGAGGTCCGCCCACTTAACTCCGCCCACGCTGGCCAATACGGCGACCAAAGTTCCCAGAGGTTCCGTACCCAACCTAGGGCACCTAAGTACGTCTACTTGCTCGGGCGTGTGGGAGTGTCTTACCCTCCCCAGCAAGTATCAGTCGCTGGAATGTCCCTGAGTGATCAGGCTACTTCCCTTAAAATAAAAAAAATTACACAAATCACGTTAACAATGTGCAAGTAGCGTTCTTCTGAATTCAAGACACGCTAATGCACACAATCACATGCGGTACAATCGTATCTGCACACAAGCAACTAATCTTATGTGCGGAACGATCAGTGGAATCGAAAATTTCGGCTGCAAATTCCTTCAGCAATGAGCTTCTTTGGCCTATATGGGTCTCGCACCAACCCTCTTCGGTTGTGCTCTCTAATTTTAGTCTGCTGTACCTGAACCTCCTGGTCCTTGACCTCCTGGTCTGTTATGTACAGCAGACTCTACTGCTCATAAATATGTCGAGATTAACAAGGGACGCCTCCCAAGCCACCCCACGCTATCACTCTCGCTGGTGTACCTCTTTCTACTGGCCTATGGTTCCCACTTCCGTAATAAAAGAGAAATCTTATATATACACACTCTTACATTCGAACACTCTTATTTCTGTACAGAATCCTTTCATTCAGTAATAGTCTAACCCAGAAGAATTACAACAGAGAAAGTCTTTTTCTTTTAACTTTAAACTTTTGGATTTGAGATAGATTTGCGTTATTTTCGCGTTACTTCCTTATCGCCTACTAAAAACAATACTATCGTGCGGTTTGTATTATGTGGGCGTATCCGTACGCTCCGTTGCGTAATATACGCTCCGTGCGTCGACCCTTGCGTTGCGTACGCCCTGCCCTTGTAAAGACACGTGTACGCAGACCAATTACGTCCACAGTAACACACTACACGCTTATCAATGTGAATGATCTTTAACTGTAATCCTTCACTGAACACCACTCAAATCTCCCTTGTATTCTAGGCGAGATTGTGTGCGTGCCTTTTACAATTATTCCCTTAAATATTTATCTTCTAACTATTAATAACAACAAATGTCTCAACACGTTATCACTAGTGTGTGGCAATCAGGAGAATGAGGTACGGACAAATAATGCTAAACACGAAATACAGGTGTGTGTGCTTATGCGTACGTTCGCAAAACAGAAACTAAACAGGTTTTAAAAGACAATAATGTACTGTTCCTACCTTCCAGTTCCGGATTCCTTCAGCACTCCTTACTAAGCGAAGCAGACGCTTATCTGGTCAGCACTACGAGGAATATTACCTCCCGCCTTTTGCTGACCGATAATGTCTGCTGAAATTACCTAGTGCAGATATGTGAAGAGCGGGCGAGTCCCCAATTGACAAAGCCTAATATATATCCTATATAAAACACGCTAAAAGGTTAAGAGACTCAGTACGCTATTAGAGTAAGTGGTACCGTAAGGGTACGTACTCAGCGTAGCGGACGCTTAGCCGTGGACGAGACGCACGAGCGGCACGTTCGCTCACGGCTTAATGCGTAAAAGCAAGCACGCTATAGGCTGCCGACTAACGTAATGACACGCTATCAGTGTAGCGGACGCTCGAGACCACGAGGAGATCACGAGCGGTGCTGACGCTCACAGAGTTAAACCTTTGTAACAATATCCTAAACAATGTACTTATATTGTAAACCTTTGTGCAGTGATAAGGTGTAAATGCAACACAGTGTAACCTTGTTAGTTTAAAAGCTGTATGAGCGATTCTTACGCTCTGAGAACCGTTTAGCAATATAATAAACACTCAAATACCGGTCTAAGGGTCTAACACCTTTTAAGAGAATGAATGAACGTTCAATCGCAAAAGAATACACAATACAAGTTATACACTACCAAACTAACATAAAATACCTAACCGAGTTACTACACGTTAAAATACAACAAAGACACAATTACATTTAAGGGGGAAGGAGAGAGAGAATGGCTTACAACAAAATAGGAGATAAATATGGTTGCAGAGAACTTACGCACAAGGGGAACAATCGCAAGCGCCTTTCTGGATATCCAGCTCCCGATTATCAGTGATGAGAACCGTTGAGAAGAGTAGAGAGCTGGTCCAGATCGGCTTGTCTTTATATACACTTACACACAGTACAGTACAATGGTCCCTACATTCTTATTGTTCATTGGACACAGGAATTCGTCTCTGCATTATAACAAAGGGTCATAGGTTGGTTCATACAGGTGGGCTGTGACTATTTCAAACTGCTCAGGTGGGAGGGAAACTGAGTTTCCCGCCGCATGGGTAATAAAGTGCAAATATAGTAAATGTCCATAAACTTCTTATGTCCATAACTATACGCACGAGCGAGTAATCCGCATCAAACCAACACCGGAATATTGCTAATTATATTCTCTTCCGATGGATACTAAACACCACTGTGTAACCCCTGTCTGACCCTTCGTATCAAACAAAGAGGAATCTCTCTGTCCCCGAACATGCTATATTAACTAAACTTTCAGATTCTATCAAAGGGACCATAATCTACAAAATACATTATATGACTAAATTATGTTATGATTGAGTCGCCCGCTAGACGCACACAAACTCTACCGTAAATGCGCATACCGCGCGCCCGCGAGTGCACGCGACCGCAAGTATACGCACGCACGGGAGAGCTCATGCTCGTGCAGCGGGCACACGCATGAGGTGCATATATGGCAATGTGCAGCGTGATATTTTTCTGACTTTGACATTACATATTAGTCATATGAGCATATTATCAACTACAAACACATTTCAAGTATGTAGGAGTTCATGTTACTGCATTCTGTTCTATACAGTTATTTAACGTATTTAGATGCATTGCGAATAAAGCCACAGTAATGTACACTGACTCATATGCAATAGGCACTAAAGTTTACTATTCATACTAACAAAAGTAGATAGAATTTTAGTGCTGTATAATGCTTACTCCGTAGAGTGGGATAAAGGGAGACTCGCCCCACTTCAAGGATCGATCAATACTTTCACGGATGCTGAGTGGATCCAGACGCTACTAGTGTACACTGCCGCTCCGGTTACTTTTTAGTGGACACAGACGCTCAGTGAACGCTAGTGTGTGCAGACGCACCCAATCTCTCAGCGGTAAACTTAGTGTACAGATGCAGCGGCCCATGCTGCGACTGAGTCTCCTTGTGTTAGCGTCTGAGACGGAAGTGAGGCAATCAGTTCATGGCAGGAGACGCACGGTAACTGGTCATGAACTGGGGGGAGGGGTGACCAGGAGGGCATCTGACTCACCACCGCTGACATCAACCCTAGGGATCGCAGCCACATACTAATCCTGGTGCTTATGATCCCTAAGGCCTAGCGCTGGAGCACCCGTGTTGGCGATGCGCCAGCTACTGTTTGCTAGTCTCCCCCCAAACAGTGCGGCTGTGTCCGTATTCCCCTTCTAAGCGGAACCGATGCCTTACCTTCTCCCCGTGCTCCGGCCACAGCCTGGTAACATCTGCTGGACCTGCTAGTATATCCGACACAGACTCCCATTGAGACAGCACTTGTACCGTGGGTAAGCGTTGTTGCGATCCGGCGGAGAGTTGTTGGAGTGACTCTTTCCAATATGCGTGTAAGACGCTGTTAGGAAAGATCACTCAAAAAACATGTAGTAAGACTATAAAAATAAAATAAAAAAGCTTAGGGCTGCCAAACACAGCAGCCCTGTGACCATGGTCTGACTTCCTGCTGCACCAAACAAAAAAACTGATTTGACTGAGCCAGTGGGCGGGGATATATGGATGAGTCCGTTGCATCCTGGGAGGCCTGAAAGCTTGTGATCGATTGGTTCCAATCCGCTGTCGCTCCATCATATCCCATTGTTATCCTGTGGATAACCTGTGGACCCATCCAGAGAAAAGCATAGGTGACTTCAATAACATCATGGATGCCAGGTTGGACAGGTGGCGACAAAGCCAGGATACAGATATTGTAACATCATCTGGTACACCATTTTCCAGATTGATTGAAGAAATGGGTTGGAAGGATATATGGAGGTTGCGCAATCCTACCCATTTAGAATACTCATGCCAGTCTACATCATACCACACAATGTCATGGATAGATTTGGCTTTGGATTCAAACTGCTTGATTCCTTCAGTAGCTGGAATCGATTATTTGCCTAGGGGCATATTGGACCACTCTCCTGTGCTCCTAACTGTAAACTTGGGGAACGATAATGGTGCTACCTTTTGGAAACTGAACCCATACTGGGTATCTCAGATGGGCACAGGTTTGGATCTGGTGTCTGAATGGGAGAGCTTCAGGCCTGATAATATTTCATATATGAACCCGACTATTTGCCATGATGCCTTCAAGGCATGCATGAGAGGTACATTTATTAAGAAGATAGCAGAAATTAAGATGGAAAAAAGGAAAGAAGAAGTTAGCATTGAGAATAAATGTCAATACACGGAAGCCCAATATATAAGGTCTGCACTATCTAGTGATAGGGTAGCTTGGTTGGAGGTGCAGAGAGATTGGTCTGATTGCCTAGATGATAAAGCAAGATGAAGATTACTGTTTACTAGACATGCACAATATTTTCAAGCAGAGATAGGGAGAAGAAATCTGATTTTTCTAGCTAGAGAGGATCATAATAATAATATTATCCAATGTATTAGGAATCTTCATGGGCAGGATTGCTATTCAAGGTCAGAAATTGAAGATGTGTTTGGGAAATATTACTCAACAATATATGCCTCTAAGGCCTCATATAATGAAAGGCAGCTTCAAGATTATCTGGAACATATTGAACTCCCAACTCTGGGCCTAATTCTGAGTTGATCGCAGCAGCAATTTTGTTAGCAGTTGGGCAAAACCATGTGCACTGCAGGAGGGGCAGATATGACATGTGCAGAGACAGTTAGATTTGGGTGGGGTGTATTCAAACTGAAATCTAAATTGCAGTGTAAAAATAAAGCAGCCAGGATTTACCCTGCACAGAAACAAAATAACCCACCCAAATCTAACTCTCTCTGCACATGTTACATCTGCCCCCCCTGCAGTGCACATGGTTTTGCCCAATTGCTAACAAACTTGCTGCTGCGATCAACTCAGAATTACCCCCTCTGTCAGGGGAAGCTCCTTTTACACTGGAGGAGATTGAGGGGGCGATCTCTTCACTTTCAGTGTATAAGGCCCTAGGATTGGATGGAATACCTGTGGAAGTGTGTAAAAAATGTAGAGAATTCTCTCTCCCATATCTGCTGGAGTTGTTTAATTCACTATATGAGTGGGGGTCTATTTCTTCCTCCATGACAGAGGCAATTATTATTGTACTACCTAAAATTGGAAAGGACCCCAATTTCCCCAAGTAATATAGGCCCATTTCACTTTTGACAACGGATGTTAAGATAATCGCTAAGGTATTAGTGATGCGGTTAAATTCAGTAATACAGACAATTGTCCATCCTGATCAAACGGGCTTTATGCCAGGGAAATCTACAATGCAAAACCTGCGTAGATTGTTTTGCCATTTACAGGGATGTGATGTAGAAGTGTCAGGGGCAGTGGTGGTATCACTCGATGCGGCCAAGGCCTTTGACTCAGTAGAGTGGGGATACTTATGGGCAGTATTAGAAAAATTCTCATTTGGGCCCAGGTTTTTAAAATGGGTCCAAATGCTGTACGCCCTACCAACAGCATGGGTTTCCGTTACTGGATATATGTCAAAATCTTTTCCCATGTTTAGGGGCACACGTCAAGGGTGCCCACTGTCACCTGCATTATTTCCATTGGCAATTGAGCCCCTTGCTTGCTCTATAAGAGAAAACGCAGGAATTTGTGGTATCAGACTGGGACAGAGGGAGGGTGTGATAGCACTATGGTGGTCATTCCGAGTTGATCTCAGCCAGCAACTTTTTGCTGCTGCTGCGATCAACTAGTACGCGCCTATGGGGCAGTGTATTTTAGCTTAGCAGGGCTGCGAACGCTTGTGCAGCCCTGCTAAGCTAAAACATTTTCAAGTAAAACAAGACCAGCCCTGGACATACTTACCCTGTGCGACGATCTCAGCGATGCTGGGGCCGGCTTTGATGTCAGACATCCGCCCTCCGTTCTCCTGGAAACGCCTGTGTTTTCTTCTCCACTCGCCAAAAACGGCAGGCAATGGTCCGGTGACGCCCAGGTACGCCTTTTTTCTGTCAATCTTCTTGCAGTCGGCTCTGCGACCGCTTTCTTCGTTGTCCTGGACGTAACCCGGCGACCCCTGTTGCCGGGCAACATCACGCATGCGCAGTGCGGCCGCCGCGCATGCGCATTCCGGACCCGTTGGCACAGCAGCGACAAACCGCTGCGTGCGAACGGGTCGGAATGACCACCTATATGCGGATGACTTGTTGCTATTTTTGAAAGGTTTAGAGAGCTCGTTAGAAAATTTGCTAAAAACGTTAATACATTTGGGGCTTTTTCTGGCCTAGTAATAGATTGTGAAAAGTCATTTATTTTCCCTATCTCAGGCCTTATACCGGAAGAGCGGCAGGATCATTGCCTGCTGCGGTGGACAGTAAGATTTAAATATCTTGGTATATGGATTACACCACAGGCCGTAGAATATGTGCGGCAAAATATTGACCCAGTGACAGCGCATTTTAAAGCAAAGGCTCATGTGTGGGAAAAGCTACCGTTGTCGGTGACGGGGCGCATTAATTTGTTCAAAATGTGTATCCAGCCAAAGTATGTTTATGTACTACAGTACTCTCCAGTGTGTGTCCCAAAAAAGGTGTTTACAATAATTGAGAGCATAGTATCATCATTTATATGGGGGGAAAGATCGGCTATAGTATCTATAAAAACTAGTAATGAGCGGGTTCGGTTCCTCGGAATCCGAACCCGCCCGAACTTCACCTTTTTTTTACACGGGTCCGAGCGACTCGGATCCTCCCGCCTTGCTCGGTTAACCCGAGCGCGCCCGAACGTCATCATCCCGCTGTCGGATTCTCGCGAGACTCGGATTCTATATAAGGAGCCGCGCGTCGCCGCCATTTTCACACGTGCATTGAGATTGATAGGGAGAGGACGTGGCTGGCGTCCTCTCCGTAATAGAAAAGTCTAAGTCTAAGAGTAACATTGTTATAATTGTGGGGAGGATTGGGGACGGGGAGCAGCTGTTAGGGAGTACAGTGCAGGGTTTTGATTATACCACCAGTGATTTTAATCCTTTGTTTCTCTGCCTGAAAAAAACGCTCCACCATATCTGTGGCTGTGCTCACTCAGTGTGCTGCACTGCTGCATGATATATCTGTGCTGAGTGCACTGCTCTGCTCACACTGCCTAATTGTGGGGACTGGGGAGCAGTTATAGCAGGAGTACAGTGAACAGTTTGGCTGACAGTAACCACCAGTCCAGTATACGTTTATCTGCCTGAAAAACACTGTGGTGTTTTTTTTTTCTTTCTTCATGCTAGTTTGTTTAGCAGTCTGCTGACAGTGTCCACCAGGTCCGTTATACAGTATATTATATATATATAAGCAGCAGTACGGTAGGCCACGGCTGTGCCTACCTCTGTGTCGTCAGTGCACTCGTCGTCCATAAGTATAAGTAATACTATACTATCCATCCATCTACATTGTATACCTGTGGTGTTTTTTTTTTCTTTCTTTATACTAGTTTAGCAGTCTGCTGACAGTGTCCACCAGGTCCGTTATACAGTATATTATATATATATAAGCAGCAGTACGGTAGGCCACGGCTGTACCTACCTCTGTGTCGTCAGTGCACTCGTCGTCCATAAGTATAAGTAATACTATACTATCCATCCATCTACATTGTATACCTGTGGTGTTTTTTTTTTCTTTCTTCATACTAGTTTAGCAGTCTGCTGACAGTGTCCACCAGGTCCGTCATACAGTATATTATATATATATAAGCAGCAGTACGGTAGGCCACGGCTGTACCTACCTCTGTGTCATCACTCGTCGTCCATAAGTATAAGTAATACTATACTATCCATCCATCTACATTGTATACCTGTGGTGTTTTTTTTTTCTTTCTTCATACTAGTTTAGCAGTCTGCTGACAGTGTCCACCAGGTCCGTTATACAGTATATTATATATATATAAGCAGCAGTACGGTAGGCCACGGCTGTACCTACCTCTGTGTCATCACTCGTCGTCCATAAGTATAAGTAATAATAGTATACTATCCATCCATCTACATTGTATACCTGTGGTGGCTTTTAGTTGTGAGCAAAATATGGAGAACAAAAATGTGGAGGTTAAAAAAATAGGGAAAGATCAAGATCCACTTCCACCTCGTGCTGAAGCTGCTGCCACTAGTCATGGCCGAGACGATGAAATGCCATCAACGTCGTCTGCCAAGGCCGATGCCCAATGTCATAGTACAGAGCATGTAAAATCCAAAACACAAAAGATCAGTAAAAAAATGACCCAAAAATCAAAATTAAAAGCGTCTGAGGAGAAGCGTAAACTTGCCAATATGCCATTTACGACACGGAGTGGCAAGGAATGGCTGAGGCCCTGGCCTATGTTCATGGCTAGTGGTTCAGCTTCACATGAGGATGGAAGCACTCATCCTCTCGCTAGAAAAAAGAAAAGACTTGCGGCAAAAGCACAGCAAAGAACTGTGCGTTCTTCGAAATCACAAATCCCAAAGGAGAGTCCAATTGTGTCGGTTGCGATGCCTGACCTTCCCAACACTGGACGGGAAGAGCTTGCGCCTTCCACCATTTGCACGCCCCCTGCAAGTGTTGAAAGGAGCACCCGCAGTCCAGTTCCTGATAGTGAAATTGAAGATGTCAGTGTTGAAGTACACCAGGATGAGGATATGGGTGTTGCTGGCGCTGGGGAGGAAATTGACAAGGAGGATTCTGATGGTGAGGTGGTTTGTTTAAGTCAGGCACCCGGGGAGACACTTGTTGTCCGTGGGAGGAATATGGCCATTGACATGCCTGGTGAAAATACCAAAAAAATCAGCTCTTCAGTGTGGAAGTATTTCAACAGAAATGCGGACAACAGGTGTCAAGCCGTGTGTTGCCTTTGTCAAGCTGTAATAAGTAGGGGTAAGGACGTTAACCACCTCGGAACATCCTCCCTTATACGTCACCTGCAGCGCATTCATAATAAGTCAGTGACAAGTTCAAAAACTTTGGGCGACAGCGGAAGCAGTCCACTGACCAGTAAATCCCTTCCTCTTGTAACCAAGCTCGCGCAAACCACACCACCAACTCCCTCAGTGTCAATTTCCTCCTTACCCAGGAAAGCCAATAGTCCTGCAGGGCATGTCACTGGCAAGTCTGACGAGTCCTCTCCTGCCTGGGATTCCTCCGATGCATCCTTGAGTGTTACGCCTACTGCTGCTGGCGCTGCTGTTGTTGCTGCTGGGAGTCGATCGTCATCCCAGAGGGGAAGTCGGAAGACCACTTGTACTACTTCCAGTAAGCAATTGACTGTCCAACAGTCCTTTGCGAGGAAGATGAAATATCACAGCAGTCATACTGTTGCAAAGCGGATAACTGAGGCCTTGACAACTATGTTGGTGTTAGACGTGCGTCCGGTATCCGCCGTTAGTTCACAGGGAACTAGACAATTTCTTGAGGTAGTGTGCCCCCGTTACCAAATACCATCTAGGTTCCACTTCTCTAGGCAGGCGATACCGAGAATGTACACGGACGTCAGAAAAAGACTCACCAGTGTCCTAAAAAATGCAGTTGTACCCAATGTCCACTTAACCACGGACATGTGGACAAGTGGAGCAGGGCAGACTCAGGACTACATGACTGTGACAGCCCACTGGGTAGATGTATTGCCTCCCGCTGCAAGAACAGCAGCGGCGGCACCAGTAGCAGCATCTCGCAAACGCCAACTCATTCCTAGGCAGGCTACGCTTTGTATCACCGCTTTCCAGAATACGCACACAGCTGAAAACCTCTTACGGCAACTGAGGAAGATCATCGCAGAATGGCTTACCCCAATTGGACTCTCCTGGGGATTTGTGGCATCGGACAACGCCAGCAATATTGTGCGTGCATTACATCTGGGCAAATTCCGGCACGTCCCATGTTTTGCACATACCTTGAATTTGGTGGTGCAGAATTATTTAAAAAACGACAGGGGCGTGTAAGAGATGCTGTCGGTGGCCAGACGAATTGCGGGCCACTTTCGGCGTACAGGCACCGCGTACAGAAGACTGGAGCACCACCAAAAAAACCTGAACCTGCCCTGCCATCATCTGAAGCAAGAGGTGGTAACGAGGTGGAATTCAACCCTCTATATGCTTCAGAGGATGGAGGAGCAGCAAAAGGCCATTCAAGCCTATACATCTGGCCACGATATAGGCAAAGTAGGTGGAATGCACCTGTCTCAAGCGCAGTGGAGAATGATTTCAACGTTGTGCAAGGTTCTGCTGCCCTTTGAACTTGCCACACGTGAAGTCAGTTCAGACACTGCCAGCCTGAGTCAGGTCATTCCCCTCATCAGGCTTTTGCAGAAGAAGCTGGAGGCATTGAAGGAGGAGCTAAAACAGAGCGATTCCGCTAGGCATGTGGGACTTGTGGATGGAGCCCTTCATTCGCTTAACCAGGATTCACGTGTGGTCAATCTGTTGAAATCAGAGCACTACATTTTGGCCACCGTGCTCGATCCTAGATTTAAAACCTACGTTGGATCTCTCTTTCCGGCAGACACAAGTCTACAGGGGTTCAAAGAACTGCTGGTGAGAAAATTGTCAAGTCAAGCGGAACGCGACCTGTCAACATCTCCTCCTTCACATTCTCCCGCAACTGGGGGTGCGAGGAAAAGGCTACGAATTCCGAGCCCACCCGCTGGCGGTGATGCAGGGCAGTCTGGAGCGACTGCTGATGCTGACATCTGGTCCGGACTGAAGGACCTGCCAACGATTACTGACATGTCGTCTACTGTCACTGCATATGATTCTCTCACCATTGAAAGAATGGTGGAGGATTATATGAGTGACCGCATCCAAGTAGGCACGTCAGACAGTCCGTACGTATACTGGCAGGGAAAAGATGCAATTTGGAGGCCCTTGCACAAACTGGCTTTATTCTACCTAAGTTGCCCTCCCTCCAGTGTGTACTCCGAAAGAGTGTTTAGTGCCGCCGCTCACCTTGTCAGCAATCGGCGTACGAGGTTACTTCCAGAAAATGTGGAGAAGATGATGTTCATTAAAATGAATTATAATCAATTCCTCCATGGAGACATTCACCAGCAGCAATTGCCTCCAGAAAGTACACAGGGACCTGAGATGGTGGATTCCAGTGGGGACGAATTAATAATCTGTGAGGAGGGGGATGTACACAGTGAAAGGGGTGATGAATCGGACGATGATGATGAGGTGGACATCTTGCCTCTGTAGAGCCAGTTTGTGCAAGGAGAGATTGATTGCTTCTTTTTTGGTGGGGGCCCAAACCAACCAGTCATTTCAGTCACAGTCGTGTGGCAGACCCTGTCGCTGAAATGATGGGTTGGTTAAAGTGTGCATGTCCTGTTTATACAACATAAGGGTGGGTGGGAGGGCCCAAGGACAATTCCATCTTGCACCTCTTTATTCTTTCATTTTTCTTTGCGTCATGTGCTGTTTGGGGAGTATTTTTTGGAAGGGCCATCCTGCGTGACACTGCAGTGCCACTCCTAGATGGGCCAGGTGTTTGTGTCGGCCACTAGGGTCGCTTAGCTTACTCACACAGCTACCTCATTGCGCCTCTTTTTTTTCTTCTTTGCGTCATGTGCTGTTTGGGGAGTATTTTTTGGAAGGGCCATCCTGCGTGACACTGCAGTGCCACTCCTAGATGGGCCAGGTGTTTGTGTCGGCCACTAGGGTCGCTTAGCTTACTCACACAGCTACCTCATTGCGCCTCTTTTTTTTCTTCTTTGCGTCATGTGCTGTTTGGGGAGTATTTTTTGGAAGGGCCATCCTGCGTGACACTGCAGTGCCACTCCTAGATGGGCCAGGTGTTTGTGTCGGCCACTAGGGTCGCTTAGCTTACTCACACAGCTACCTCATTGCGCCTCTTTTTTTTCTTCTTTGCGTCATATGCTGTTTGGGGAGTATTTTTTGGAAGGGCCATCCTGCGTGACACTGCAGTGCCACTCCTAGGGCCAGGTGTTTGTGTCGGCCACTAGGGTCGCTTAGCTTACTAACACAGCTACCTCATTGCACCTCTTTTTTTTCTTCTTTGCGTCATGTGCTGTTTGGGGAGTATTTTTTGGAAGGGCCATCCTGCGTGACACTGCAGTGCCACTCCTAGATGGGCCAGGTGTTTGTGTCGGCCACTAGGGTCGCTTAGCTTACTCACACAGCTACCTCATTGCGCCTCTTTTTTTTCTTCTTTGCGTCATGTGCTGTTTGGGGAGTATTTTTTGGAAGGGCCATCCTGCCTGACACTGCAGTGCCACTCCTAGATGGGCCAGGTGTTTGTGTCGGCCACTAGGGTCGCATAGCTTACTCAAACAGCTACCTCATTGCGCCTCTTTTTTTTCTTCTTTGCGTCATGTGCTGTTTGGGGAGTATTTTTTGGAAGGGCCATCCTGCCTGACACTGCAGTGCCACTCCTAGATGGGCCAGGTGTTTGTGTCGGCCACTATGGTCGCTTAGCTTACTCACACAGCTACCTCATTGCGCCTCTTTTTTTTCTTCTTTGCGTCATGTGCTGTTTGGGGAGTGTTTTTTGGAAGGGCCATCCTGCGTGACACTGCAGTGCCACTCCTAGATGGGCTAGGTGTTTTTGTCGGCCACTAGGGTCGCTTAGCTTACTCACACAGCTACCTCATTGCGCCTCTTTTTTTTCTTCTTTGCGTCATGTGCTGTTTGGGGAGTATTTTTTGGAAGGGCCATCCTGCCTGACACTGCAGTGCCACTCCTAGATGGGCCAGGTGTTTGTGTCGGCCACTAGGGTCGCTTAGCTTACTCACACAGCTACCTCATTGCGCTTCTTTTTTTTCTTCTTTGCGTCATGTGCTGTTTGGGGAGTATTTTTTGGAAGGGCCATCCTGCCTGACACTGCAGTGCCACTCCTAGATGGGCCAGGTGTTTGTGTCGGCCACTAGGGTCGCTTAGCTTAGCCATCCAGCGACCTCGGAGCAAATTTTAGGACTAAAATAATATTGTGAGGTGTGAGGTGTTCAAAATAGACTGAAAATGAGTGTAAATTATGGTTATTGACGTTAATAATACTATGGGATCAAAATGACCCCCAAATTCAATGATTTAAGCTGTTTTTTAGTTTTTTTTAAAAAAACACCCGAATCCAAAACACACCCGAATCCGACAAAAAAAATTCGGTGAGGTTTTGGCAAAACGCGTTCGAACCCAAAACATGGCGGCGGAACCGAACCCAAAACCAAAACACAAAACCCGAAAAATGTCCGGTGCACATCACTAATAAAAACACTGTATAGGGACAAGACTATGGGAGGGCTGGGGTTATCCAACTTGAGGCTGTATTATGTGGCCACGCAGTTGGCTTAAATAGGGGAATGGATTGCTGATTCAACAGGATCAGCACTACATGGCCTACTGGTTGAACAAATGGGGACTGTTTTTGAGCCATTAGGGTTCCTATTGTCAGGGACAATGGATAAGAGTTTACTTCAATTACTTTGTCAAGCACTATTGGTCTGGCAATTTGCGCATAAGTTGTTTGACTGGTAAGATACAGATGCAGAGTCGCAGCTGTGGTTTAATAAGGCCTATCCTTAAATGCTCAAAACATCATACAACAATATATGGTCATTGAGGGGGTTATGCACAGTGGGACAATTGTATGAAGAAGGCATCTTCAAAACGTTTCAACAACTGCAGAATGAATTCAATGCATCATGGAATGCATTCTTTAGGTACTTACAGATGCGTCACGCAGTGCATGCCCAATTTCAAGAAACACCAGTAATAGCGGCCTCTCCAATTAAAATTTTATTGGTCAAATTGAAACTTAAGGGCCGGATGTCTGCTGTGTATGCTGCCCTAAATGACAGATTGTGGCATGGGTTAATGGGACAGCTAAAAATAAAGTGGGAGAAGGATGTAGGCTGGATTACAGATGAACAATAGGATCAGATTTTGGGATCAACTAAAATAGCTACAGCGTCTGTGAGGTACCAACAGGTGCATTTCTATGTGTTACATAGGGTTTATTATACTCCATTGACCATGCAAGGGGCAGGTATACGGAATAACTCCCTGTGCCCTAGATGTCAAGTGGATAATGCAGGATTCTGGCATTTATTATGGGAATGCCCACTGGTATATTCATTTTGGGAGCTAGTTTGGAGGGATATTCAGTACACGGCTCCATCATTGCCAGGGATAAACCCACAAATATGTCTATATAGAATGGGTGTGGTGGAAAAACATTCTTATGGAATCTATAGTTCCATAATGAGCCTCTCCACATTGGCGAAAGTAATTATAGCGCACGGATGGTTCTCATGCAACCCACCAGAAATAGTTAAGTGGAGGGCACTGGTCAATGAAACAATCAGGCATGAGAGGTTTATGTTTGGATCCAGGAATGCTTTGGATACATTTAATGATAAATGGGGTAGATGGAGATACTAAAGGCTTGGAAAACCAGATGAGTAAAATATGGAGAAACAACTGCATGATGCGTTCCCTATGCTAGAAAGGAGCAGGAGGAGAGAGGGGGGGGGTTTCAATTTTATTTTTCTTCTTTTTTTCTTCTCTGTGTTGTTGGGGTAGTGCTAGTGTGTATGTAAAATACACTGAAATGTTTATAAGAAGCATATTGGTAATGATTAAGTAAAGAAAAGCTCAATGGAAAATAGCGGCACAGATCAGAAGAGAATATACAATAATGATCACTCCTTTTTTACAAAGTAAAGATTGTATTTTAATTTATAACAATGAGTAAAAGGGAGTGGGAAAGGTAAGAAGGGAAAAAGAAAGGGAGAAAAAGGTAAGGGGAAAGGTTGGTTAAGATGGGGGGAAGGACTATGCAAAATAAAGGTGAAAATAAGGATATATAAATTAATTATCGGAAAACCGACACGGAATCACAATATATGTAATATTTGGATGGTATAGAACATAGGTTCTCAAACTCTGTCCTCAGGACCCCACACAGTGCATGTTTTGCAGGTAACCCAGCAGGTGCACAGGTGTATTAATTACTCACTGACACATTTTAAAAGGTCCACAGGTGGAGCTAATTATTTCACTTGCGATTTTATGAGGAGACCTGGAAAACATGCACTGTGTGGGGTCTTGAGGACCGAGTTTGAGAACCTGTGGTATAGAATAATAAACAAGTTCACAAGAGAGCGTAAAACTGTCTAGAATAGGCATGTATGCAAAAGAGCAGAAAAACTGGGAATGTCACATTTGTACACTGGTAGGTAGGGGGAAAAGGTAGCAAGTCAATGGTAGATGGCCCTCATTCCGAGTTGTTCGCTCGCAAGGCGAATGTAGCAGAGTTACACACGCTAAGCCGCCGCCTACTGGGAGTGAATCTTAGCTTCTTAAAATTGCGACCGACGTACGCGCAATATTGCGATTACAAACGAGTTAGCAGTTTCTGAGTAGCTTCAGACTTACTCTGCCTGTGCGATCAGTTCAGTGCTTTTCGTTCCTGGCTGACGTCATAAACACACCCAGCGTTCGCCCAGGCACTCCCACCGTTTCTCCGGCCACTCCTGCGTTTTTTCCGGAAACGGTAGCGTTTCCAGCCACACGCCCCTAAAACGCCGTGCATCCGCCCAGTAACACCCATTTCCTGTCAATCACAATGCGAACGTCGGAGCGATGAAAATGCCGTGAGTAAACTTACTTTCTTCATAGTAAAGTTACTTGGCGCAGTCGCAGTGCGAACATTGCGCATGCGCACTAAGAGAATTCACACTGCGATGCGATGAAAAACTCCGAGCGAACAACTCGGAATGAGGGCCGATGTTAGATCAGATGCACTGTTACTCTCTTCTATTAGTACATATGGTAACTGATCTGTGCAAAGCAGCAAGCAACTAATAGTATGTAAAGGAATTGAGCATAAAAGAGGGGAACAATCTGCCAGGATGCTATGAAATGAAGCATATATTCAGTGTATTGTATGAATGAATAAGTGTAATTATAAGGGTATTCTTTTTCTATTTCTGTCTGACATTGTATGTATTGTAAATTGAAAATCAATAAATAAAAATCAATAAAAAAAAATCACGTTGACCCTTTCCTGTGTCAATCTTTTCAGTGTCAACCATTTTACCATGTCGACCTGTTGTGTGTCAACTATTTGGGGTTGACCTAGTGACTGTCAACCTTTTCCAGGTTGACCCTATGATCCATCACAGTATGGTGATCAGTTGTAAGTAGATAGCATCGCATTATGGGGATCAGTGGGAAAGTGCATATCATCACATTATGGGGATCAGTGGGTAAGTGCATAGCATATCAGTATGGGAATCAGTGAGTAAGTGGACAGCATCACAGGATGAGAATCAGTTGGCAAGTGGACAGCATCACATTATGGGTAGACTAGCAATGGGTAAATGGATCGCATCATGGAATGGGGATCAGTGGGAAAGTACAAAGCATCACATTATGGGGATCAGTGGGTAAGTGCATAGCATTACAGTATGGGAATCAGTGAGTACAGTAATGCCTGGCATTACAGTGTGGAAATCAGCAGATGGCAGTACAATGATAGATATTTTGTACAGTAGAATAAAGTAGCATTTGCCTCTTCCTGGTTTGTATGATTATTATCAGTTCTAGTTTCGTTTCTCTCTGCAAATACTAGAGGACCTGTGTCTGCTATCTTCTTATCTCCTGACTGTGTTCTGTTATCTGGGCCATCATGGGTCTCAGTGGCTTGGAGAGAGAGGGCTGCAGCCGAGTGCTGATGTTGCTGAACTCCGAAGATTTATTTTCCTTGGCTGGAACTGTCACAAAGCATACTATGAGTGTGTGCACCAGGGCAGGTGAGACCATGGGTACTTCTACACTCTACAGTAAACAGGATAATGATAACATACACTGAGATACAGATAGATAGATAGATACATTTTTCCAAATAAGCATATTATTAGCCACATATACTGTATCTGTCTTAGGGAAAGTTAAGGAAATACCTTCTCTGCCATAATTGTACTGTGTTGTGCCTCTTCCTACTTAGAGGACAATTCAATTCCGCAGGCTAACTGATCCCATGGGGCTATCCAATTAGCACCAAACTCAACCTGATGGTTTTTTTTTCTGGATCTTATCAGCGATTTTTTTTTTCTGGATCTCATCAGGCACTGGGAAAACAAAATCCCAGATAATTATTCTGTTTTTGGGAAGCCAGCAGCTAAAACACATACGTCCATAAACTCATCCCGGATTCTATGTGTTTTTTTGCCAAAAAAACATAATTTTTTGGGAGCAAAAAAATGGGCTCTAATTGAATTGCCCAAAACAAAAAATTGTGAAAAAAACCCAATTATTTTCCGGTCGAAAAATTATTGAAGCAAATTGAATTCCCCCTTTGTTGTTTTATGGGAGACCCTTTCCTCCAGCATTCCCACTATGCCTGATGTACATTTTTTCACACCTGTCACTGTTTTAAAGTCCACATGGCAAGGATTCCGGGGGTAATGTAATAGAGTGCGTTGTTAGTACAATGGCACGATTCCAGCGTGTTTCTGGTGAGTTTCAGTACGCCATACTGTATGTAATAGAATGTGACTACAGCCAAATTCACAATAATCTTGCTCTAACTGTTCTCGCCACAACACAAAACGTCCTCCAGATGTTTTATAATTTTAAACATAAAAAATGCCGGAAGTAAAAGCGAGTTGTAAACTTGCCAGATACTCACCAGAATTACTGAAAAGGGTGGGCCTGAGGGCAGTGAGATAGGTGTTAATGCAGGGTGACATTAAATTATGTTTTATTGTGTTTATTTGATTTCCAGAAGCCATTAATGTAATTCTTCAGAACAGTCAGAGCGCCACAGAGCTCTTGAATAGGAGAAAAGTTTATCGTGACACCATTTTTCAGTACCTAAGCAGTGAGGGTGTCTTTTTGCAGGCAAAAAGCACAAAGACTGATGTTATGCTGAAAGCCATTGCGCACTGGAAAGAAAAGGTAAGTAGGAACAATCTCATTTGTGTACATGTGTATTTGTAGACTTATAATAACACAGTACAGCTGAGTACACACTAGACGATACGCTCCATGGTGGTAATTCCGAGTTGATCGTAGCCAGCAACTTTTTGCTGCTGGTGCGATCAACTAATCCACGCCTATGGAGGAGTGTATTTTAGCATAGCAGGGCTGCGAACACTTGTGCAGCCCTGCTTAGCTAAAATATGTATGTGTAAAAGAAGAGTAGCCCTATACCTACTTACCCTGTGCGACGATCTCAGCGATGTAGGTCCCGATTTTGACATCAGACATCCGCCCTCTGTTCTCCTGGACACGCCTGCGTTTTCCTTGCCACTCCCTGAAAACGGCTGGCAACGGACAGGTGATGCCCCGGAATGCCTTCCTTCTGTCAATCTTCTTGCGTTCGCCGCTGCGACCGCTTTCTTCATTGCTAGCATCGTTGCCCAGTGATGCCTGTGCGCATTGCGCACGCCGCGCATGCCGGACCCGTTCACACCGCAGTGAAGAACAGCTGCGTATGAACGGGTCGGAATGACCCCCTATAAGCGATATTGGGGGTCATTCCGAGTCGATCGCTCGCTAGCTAATTTTAGCAGCCATGCAAATGCTATGCTGCCGCCCACTGGGGAGTGTATTTTAGCTTAGCAGAAGTGCGAACGCATGTGCAGCCGAGCTCTGCAAAATCAGTTTGTGCAGTTTCAGAGTAGCTCTGAACCTACTCAGCGCTTGCGATCACTTCAGCCTATTATACCCCTTTTACACTCGCAGGAAAGTTCATTCCCGGGAATGTGTCCCGGTATATTTGCCGGGACACATTCCCGGGAATGACCCTTTCACATTAGCGGGCTGACCCGGCATATTGCCGGCTCAGTGACGTCACCGCTGAGCCTCCCAGAGGCGGTGCTTGGAGATAATCTTCTCCAAGCACCGCCTCCTCCTATGAAGAGAACGGGTGCCGGGTCGCCTTGACCCGGTATACCCGTTTACACTGCCAGCTTCCCGGGACGGTCCCGGGTTCAACCCTGGTCGAGACCTGGGATGAAATCCGGGATGCTCGTCCCGGGAAATGGTCCCTGTACGCATTCACACTGAGAAAAATCCCGGGATGATGTGCGTTCACGTGCAATATTCCGGGATTTTTCTGCGAGTGTAAAAGGGGTATTACTGTCAGGATTTGACATCATACACCCGTCTAGCGAACTCCCAGCCAAGCCTGCGTTTTTTCAGACATGCCTGCGTTTTTCCAAACACTCCCTGAAAATGGTCAGTTGACACCCAGTAACGCCCCCTTCCTGTCAATCTTCTTGCGGCCGCCAGTGCGAAGGAAAACTTCGCTAGAACCTGAGCACAAACACAAAGAGCATACGCATGCGCAGAAATGCAGTTTTTTCACCTGCCCGCTGCGCAGCGAAAATTGGCAGTGAGTGATCAACTCGGAATGACCCCCATTGTCAGTGTTTCCCCTTGAACTCCCGGCCAAACAAGGTAGTACGTACACACTGAACGATATTGCTAACTATATTGTTCATTGACGTCATCCTACCTCCGTGCTGTACATGCATCGTCAATGACATAGTCAAAATTGACCTGCATGTACAGACGACAGAGAACCTCGTTATAACGACCTGCGGGAGCGGGCATTATTAACGAGATTGTGCAAACATACTGGGCAATATTACAAAATTATATCACTCAAAAGGGTGAAAATTAATTATATTGTTTCAAATATCGCGTAGTGTACCCATCTTAAATCTGTAGCCGTATATCTGAGTGAGTGTAATGCTTAGGCATTAGGTGGATAAAGACAGTTTATAGATGTAACTACAGTAAGTAGCTAAACTTGTTGCATCTAAAGCAGCATCGAATTATGAGAAATAGTAATGTTGGGCTGCTGGCACGGTGGTGAGGGCGGCACTTCATATTGAGACCATAGAAAGATGGTTAGAAGACAAAATTGAGATTTAATAAGAATAGCACACACTGGAATAAGGAAACATTTGTACATGGGTGTGAAGAGAGGTTATGAGAAAGAACTTATATGTATATTGTAAATGTTAATAAAGTGGTCTAAAAATGCATATAAGAAATAGTTCCATTTTATTACTAAAATGAACAATACAGTAGGTACAAAAAAATCTATAAACAACTCTATAAAAATAATATAGAAAAAAGGTGCAATGTTGTTATCCATTCCTTAATCCATGGAGGTACATTGTATTAAGTTGGAATTTCCTGAATATATACCATTTGGGATAGCAATACATCAATTCTTCCAATGTTTACTGAACTGTGTGGTTTTCTAATTAATGTTTCATGTTTCTTTCATGCTCTTAAATTCTAAATGTTTATACTGTTTATGTTTTACCTGTATATTTGAGTCTGCAAAAGCATTCTAGCACTTATATGGCATAAGTTGTTTTGCAATGAATATAACTATTAAACCTAATTTTATGAAATGTTGTCATCTCATTCATAGAATATTTGCATATATTACATTGTCCTCATTTGTAAGACATTGTGATCTTATGCCTATCTTGTCTTTCCTGTCTCTATCCTCTTTCTAAAACATATTGGGAACAAGGATACATTTAAAGTTTCTAGCCTTCTTAAATTTTACATCATGCTGGGTGTATATCCTTCAGGATAGTAACATTTTTTAGAATGCTGTAATGTTTGTATACCTGTTTAATAAGTAAGTGTTACAAGCCACCTCTGGTGGGTCTGTGTAATTGCAGCCTGACTCCTATGTCTTCTGTGTGCAGTCCAGCTGCTACATAATTAGGCCATTAGCACTAGGGCTTGTGTGTTAGGCTGCTCACCTGCAGTGACTCTCCTCATTAAGGGGGCTTGTCATTTTTGGCTGTCCTGATTGGATATTGCATCTTTTATTAGCCAGCCTGCCTAGGACCTAGCTGCTGGTTATATTCAGTCCTTATCTGATCTACTCAGTCTCTCCTGATAAACCCTGATGAACCCTGAACAGTTTGTTTAATTCTGTCATACTCTGAGCCTGCTGTTTCCCTGCAAGTGCCTGATCCTAGGTGCTCCAGTCTACACTGTCTATGTTAAGAGCTTCTGTTTATGTACCTGATACTGTGCACAATCCAGTTTACTCCAGCCTGTATTTGCTCAACTGGAGCTTCTGTTTGTATCCTGTGTTATTATTACCCATGTCCTGTCAGTCTGGTCCCACAGTATGTCTTTCTGTGTCACTTGTAGCATCTATTTCACCATGTTATACATGTACCATCGGTGTCGCTATTAACGGTCACTTCAGTATTCCAGCCCTGCTTGTTTGTACATCTGTAGCCGGAGCCACTCCGTGGTCTGGTCCTGTATTTCTGTCTGTCTGTGCTGGCGCTGCTCAGCAGTCGGGTCCAGCAAGTCCATTTGTGTGGTCCTGTATTTCTGTCTGCCTGTATTATATTTAGACGCTACCAGGGACTGCACCGGTATCACCTCAGCCATTGCAGTTCAGTACCCAGTGCTTGGTTTAACATCTCCAGTACTGTGGCACTAGTGAGTACCATCTGCTGCAGTGATCCCGTGCCAATTGCACACGGTAGTGTGCTGAAGTTATTGTTTGTCCCGTGTGTCTGGTCCTTCCTTTTGTGTCTCAGTCTGACTCCAGTTCCGTACTTGCCTTGCCCAGCCTTCCCCAGCAGCATTGTCTGTCATAAAAACCTGGGGGCATCTGAGTACTGGGCGGACCTAATCCTCCCAGGAAAGGCAGCTGCTATAGGTGAAGTCTTTGGCTGCAGGAGGCTAAAGGACTGTTGGGTAAGAGCAACAGCGCCAGCTAGTACCACCCTAGTGGCACCCCTAACAGTAAGCAAGGAGAGTAGATTCCTTCTTTGTTATCTTGTTTTTTTATATTTCATTGGATCAACCCTTTTGGCTCCTGTTGATCTTATAATGGTTTCTTTTATTAATTCCACTGTATATCCTCTTTTGGTAAACAATTGCTTATCACACCTGGGACATTTGCTTTTCACATCTGTCTTCTACAGCAGTGTCAAATTGAAATATCGGTTTTCCATCTTTCTAAATGGTAACCTTTAAAACAAACATAACTTTGTATCGACATTTTGAATAAAATTGTATGTACAGTAATAGCACTACTTCCTTTTCATTACATACATTACATACTAATACTACAGTCAGAAACTCAACCCTATCATTTAGGTAAAACTAATAATACTCATAAAATTATCAACTACTTCAATAGGATGATGATGACGACGATGACGACGATGATGATGACGTAACTATACAACCTATATAGTTCATTGTGCTCCTTATATGACTTTAGTTATGTTAATTCCTTGTCACAAAGTCACGGATGGATCCTGGATGCAACCCACACCTTGGAATTGGCAGAGACCCTGAACAGAGGTGCAGAATCTAATATGCCAATGACATTCACTACCTCCGCAAGGAGGTTTGGACTTAGCTGCACCCAAGTCGCAGCCCTCTGTCTGGCTTCCCAGGTACGGAGGCTGGTATGCACTGGAGCAGACATTGGAATATGCTGAATGGCATGCAGATGCGGCAGACTGCAGTGGAGCCAGTCGTCGGGAACATGCAGTGAAGCCAGTGGCAGAACTACCGCCAGTGCAAGCGGTGCCTTGCACTGGGGCCCGCCACTGTCAAAGTGCCCAAAGCCAGTGCGGCATGTAATGAGTCAAACTGACTCATTACATGCCGCTGTGTGCTGTGGGCCACCGCCGCCCACCGAGGATAGAAGCAGCAGGGACTCAGCAGCCACAGGGAGGGGGGGGGGGAGGTGGAAGAGGGAGCCGCAGTAGCGCAGTGTAATTGGTGGAGGCGCTGCTGCAGCTGTCCCTCTCCTTCCACATAGACTGTCCTCTGCCAATGTGAATGCTGGGATGCGCTTTCCTCATCACAGCGGTGGCGGGCAGCCTATGTGAAAGGAGAGGGACAGCTGCAGCAGCACCTCTACCAATTGCATTGCGCTGCTGCGGCTCCTGAGTACCCCTCCCTCATCCTCCTTATCCCCTGCCCAAGATCTGCAGCTGCCTGACAGTGACTGCCTGCATTGAGGAGCCTGACTGCCAGCGGAGACAGTAAGTATAATCTATTCTTTCTTTATGTCTATCTATCTGTCTGTCTGTCTATCTATCTATCTATTCTGTCTGCCTTAATGTGTAAAAAGGGATGCTTTCTGCCGTAATGTGTAAAAAGGGGACGTTGTCTGCTGTAATGTGTAAAAAAGGGGACGCTGTCTGCCGTAATGTGGAAAAAGGGGACGCTGTCTGCCGTTATGTGTAAAAAGGGGACGCTGTCTGCCGTAATCTGTAAAATAGGGGACGCTGTCTGCCGTAATGTGTAAAAAAGGAGGACTGTCTGCTGTAATGTGTAAAAAGGGAACGCTGTCTGCCATAATGTGTAAAAAAGGGGACGCTGTCTGCCGTAATGTGTAAAAAAGGGGACGCTGTCTGCTGTAATGTGTAAAAAAGGGGGACACTGTCTGCCGTAATGTGGAAAAAGGGGGACGCTGTCTGGTGTAATGTGTAAAAAAGGGGACTCTGTCTGCCTTAATGTGTAAAAAGGGGACGCTGTCTGCCGTAATGTGTAAAAGGTGGACTCTGCCGTAATGTGTAAAAAGGGGAATCTCTCTGCCGTAATGTGTAAAAGGGGCTCTACCTGGTGTAGTGGTGCTACTGTGCTGCGTCATTTTAATAATGGAGACTACTGTGTACCGTTATATGACTTGGTATTATTTTGTGGCCACACCCATTCCCCATGAAGCCACACCCCTATATATTTTTTGCGCACCTACGGTGCACACTGCCCCTGTTTTACATAGAGGGGGGCTTCGATGCCATTTCTTGCACACATCACTAAAATGTCTAGCTATGGCACTGTTGCTAGGTACCCGTTTCCCTGGCCCTGAGCAGGTCCCCCCTCACCAGATCCTCTCCAGGGGTGAGGGGGTGAACTTGGACGGGATGAGGGGGGCCCCAAAGCATTTTGTCTCACCTGGGCCCACTGCTCGCTAGTTCCACCACTGAGTGAAGCACAGGGAGATGGGTACCAGGAACAGAACGAGAACAAGGTATTGGAAGACAGGAATCGAAATGGCACAGGGAACAGGAACTAGGAAAACTGTACTTTGCATGGAGACAAAACTAACACAAGGCTGACCCTGGAGTATGGTTTTGGAGCCTATAGACTGCCACAAAAGAACTTCCTTATATAGCTGGAGTTACAAATTTGGATGCCAGTGTAGCATCACCCTTTGGCACATCAGGCCCTTAAATTTAGTACTGAGCAGCGTGCACATCCCTATGGGAGTCACAGCCATATGAGGAAGCAGAATAAGAGGAAGTAGACTAAGAGGACTTCAGCAGCGGGTGCCGAAGTCTCCTAGCTCGCTACCCAGCTGCCGCCCCATGGATCAGTAGTAAGTGACCATTGGGTTTCCGGTACACTGTGAGATTCCTTTTTTTAGATACCTATCAGTAAATTAGCAAATCTTGGGGCAAAGTCTGTCCCCATAGCTGTGCCACAAATATGATGAAAGATGGAATATAAAAATGTAACATAGTTATTTAGTCATATAAATATATACGTTTGGTTAATGTGCATATCAACTATTTATGCACATTGAAGAGATATGTATCCATCTTTAAAATATGTATAGATTTTTTGCATTCAATCACTGTGGTTTATGGGTAAACTGGAAACTGTCCAGGTCTTACTAGATTTTCTCAGATGTTTGAGTCTATTGTCAACACAGGCAGAGCATATGAGAATAACACCAGACCTTATTACAATGTAGAAACCTCAATTTCTGAATAAATGGTTAGTTGTTATGCAGCAGTCAGTGTTCATTTGCAGGTAGGTCACTGTTAAGTGCAACTGACCTGCAAATATATATATAATACCAGTATACACCACTTATACTGTACATGAGTGTAGATATTGTATAGACATAGAATAAATCAAATCCAATAATACATGCCAATGTCAAGGCTTGATCAGCATTAGTGAACCTAAACGGCAAGCTATTTAAACTTGCCTCAACCAGTACAGTGAGCTGACTCAATGCCCACCACCACTATGCCTGAGGAGAGAAGGGCGGCACTGATAGGAGGAGGTCGGTTGAAAAAAAATTACATTAGTGTGAAAATTCATGGAGCCTATCATGAAACACCTGCCATTTTCAACATGTGCCCTTTTGTCATTTGTAATATCTTTTTTTGTCCCAAATGACAAAAATCATGACACTTACAACGTATTGAACTTAAAGGAGCAATTAGAACAAATTAATAAATGTTACATATTTATGCTTACAAAATGAGAACACATTGTTCCTGGATTGCGAGAAAGTCTCTGAATACTATGTACAGTGGTGCTTGAAAGTTTGTGAACCCTTCAGAATTTTCTTTATTTCTGCTGAAATTTGGCCTAAAACTACCTCAGATTTTCAAGTCCTAAAAGTAGATAAATAGAACCAAATCAAACAAATGAGACAAAAAAATTAGACATGCTCATTTTTTTATTTAGGAAAATTATCCAATATCACATATCTGTGAGTGGCAAAAGTATGTGAACCTTTAGGCTTAGCAGATATTTTTAAGGTGAAATCATAGTCAGGTATTTTCAATGTGTTGGATGACAATCAGATGTTAGTGGACAAACTATCTTTTTAAAAGAGCAGGATCTATCACAGGCTGATGTTCACAACACGTTTGTGGAAGTGGATCATGCCACGAACAAAGTATATTTCTGAGGACCTCAGAAGAAGAGTTGTTGATGCTCATCAGGCTGGAAAAGGTTACAAAACCATCTCTAAAGAGTTTGGACACCAACAATCAAACAGATTGTGTACAAATGGAGGAAATTCCAGACCATTATTACCCTTCCCAGGAGTGGTTGACCAACAAAGATCACACCAAGAGCAAAGTGTCTAGTAGTTCACAAGGTCACAAAGGAACCCAAGGTAATCTCTAAGCAACTGAAGGCTTTTCTCACATTAGCTAATGTTAATGTTCATGAGTCCACTATCCGGAGGACACTGAACAAGAATGGTGTGCATGGCAGGATTGCAAGGAAATAGCTGCTGCTCTCCAAAAAGAACATTGCTGTCCATCTGTAGTTTGCTAGAGATCAGCTGGACAAGCCAGAAGGCTATTGGAACAATGTTTTGTGGACAGATGAGTCTAAAATAGAGCTGTTTGGATTAAATGAGAAGCATTATGTTTGGAGAAGAGAGAACACTGCATTCCAGCATAAAAATCTCATACCATCTGTGAAACATGGTTATGGTGATATCATGGTTTGGGACTGTTTTCTGCATCTGACCCAGGGCAACTTGCCGTCATTGATGGGACAATGAATTCTAAATTAAACCAAAATATTCTAAAGGAAAATGTCAGTACATGTGTCCATGAGCTGCATATCAAGAGAGCGTGTGTCATTCGACGCAAAGCACACAAGTAATTTGACCAAAGAATAGTTAAAGAAGAATAAATGTAAAGTTTTGGAATGGCCAGGTTAAAGTCCTGACCTTAATCTAATCAAAATGTTGTGGAAGGACCTGAAGTGAGCAGTTCATGGGAGGACACCCACCAACATAACAGAGTTGAAGCTGTTTTGTACGGAGGAATGGGGTAAAATTCTTCCAAGCTGATGTTCTGGACTAATCAACAATTATGGAACTGTTTACAACTTTACATGTAGTTATTGCTGCACAAGGGGGTCATACCAAATACTGAAAGCAAAGGTTCACATACTTTTGACACACACAGATACTCTATGTGATATTGGATCATTTTCATCAATAAAAAAATTAGCATGTCTAATTGTTTTGTATTATTTGTTTGATTTTGTTCTCTTTATCTACTGTTATGACTTGTGTGAAAGGGTGTAGTATGTGATGCCGTCTGTCGGGGTTCCGATATGAATGGTCGACCATGTTATGGTCGACAGTCATTAGGTCGACCACTATTGGTCGATATTGACATGGTCGACATGGACACATGGTCGACACACGAATATAGTCGACACATGAAAAGGTCGACATGAGTTTTTTACTTTTTTGTGTCGTTTTTTGCGTAAAGTGACAGGGAACCCCAATTAGTGCACCGCGTCCCCTCGCATGACTCGCTTCGCTCGACATGCTTCGGGCAAGGTGCCTCGCTCCGCACAGATTACTGTTCCAATCGTAGTCCACGTGGATCGTAAAGTATGGAAAAGTTCCATTAAAAAAATAAAAAAAATAAAATTCATGTCGACCTTTTCATGTGTCGGCAATTTTCATGTGTCAACCATGTGTCAATGTCGACCATGGCAATGTCGACCAATAGTGGTCGACCTAATGACTGTCGACCATAACACGGTCGACCATCTGAACGGATACCGTCGGTCGGGCCCCCGGAGGCCAGCATACAGGCGCCGGAATCCCTACCGCCGGCATACCGACAGCTGGGCGAGCGCAAATGCACCACGCTATCTATTCTCCCTCCAGGGGGGTCGTGGACCCCCAAGAGGGAGAAAATCTGTCGGTATGCCGGCGGTCGGGATTCCGGCGCCGGTATTGTGGTCATCGGGAGCCCGGCCGCCGGCAACCTGAAGACCACCCGTGTGAAACCCTGAGGTAGTTTTAAGCCAAATTTCAGCAGAAATATAGAAAATTCTGAAGGGTTCACAAACTTTCAAGCACCAATGTATATAAAACAAATAGAATAGCACAAGTAAATGAATATGGATAGAATATCTTCTAATCCATAGTGGTCTGTTTCTGTCATGTAAACTGAAGGGAAGAATTTTCACATTCTGCCAAGACTGTAGTTAAAAGTTGCTGGGCCTCTTTGTGACATTCAGCTGAAGCATATGCACTGTCCTCTATAACACTGTCACACCCTAATTAGATTGTTAGCAATCCGATCCAAGACTGCTGTATATTTGTTTTACTCGTACACAGCATAATGACAGTCATTCATTCCTCTCAGAGCGCTGTTTGTCCTTCCAGTGTTGTTTGTTTCAAGTGATGCAACCTCTCCACATGGAGTTAGTGACAGGAAAAAAGCAGCCGCACAGAATTCAAAGTCATCTTCTGCTTCTAAGGTAAATGTGTAATAATATAGAAAGTACCCCACATCACACAAGTGACTGCTGATAATGGGGAGTATTCAATTAGGGTCGGAAGTTTCGACAGGGCGGAAAGACAGCACTTTCCCGTCGATAATCAGAACTTTTTGACACTTCAATATTCAATTGAAGTGCCGTTTTTCCGCCCTCTCAAATTCCGACATGTTGAAAAACACATGGATCTCTTTTCGTCCATGTGTTTTCGACCCTGCCACGGTCGAAAACGGGTCCGTTTTCGACCATTCATTTTCACCCATAAGAGAGGACAGAAATGAATGGTCAGAAACAAAGGGGAAACGGCCCGCAGTAGAATAGTGCAGTGTTGGATCCTGAGTGTTGGAGAGGATCCGACACTAATTGAATATCCCCCATAGCTGGTGAGAGGAAGGAAGGGCAGCGGTGTGCTCCCTAGAAACCTTCCTGCTGCCCATTAGAAACTTTAGAGGTCTCAAGAAAATGTTGCTATGCAGTCCTTGAAGTTGTTGTCAGGCCCCTAAGATATCATTTTCATCTTATGTGATTGGCCTTTATAACCATTAAAGGATAACTCAGTAATTTCGATAGACCCAATGTAGAGTAGAAAATAATACTATTTATGTAGGGCACCTCTTATATACAGTAAGTACAAAATATTCCCACATATGGGAAAAAAATAACTTTCTCAGGTTCTCCTTGTAACAGATCCTGCAGGGACTCATGTAGGGGTCTATTCATGAAGCAGTGAAAAGAGTGGAGAAGTGAGCAAGTTCAGAAGTTGCCCATGGCAACCAATCAGCATTGAAATAACATTTAGATTTGCATACTTTAAAATTATACAGAGCAGCTGATTGGTTGCCACGAACAACTTCTCCACTAGCTCACTTCTTCACTCTTTTCACTGCTTCATGAATAGAACACTCTTGGGCTCCACTTCAGAATCTTTTGATAACTTGCTGGCACTCTGAAACCTTCTGCGTAGTATAATCATCCTCCTTGAGTCCTGGGAGCTTGGTGCACAAAGCACTTTGTTCATCTTTGTTGCTTATACCGAAAGGTGTAGTTCAGAATTATCTGTTTATTGGCCCTCATTCCGAGTTGTTCGCTCGGAGTTTTTCATCGCATCGCAGTGAGAATTCTCTTAGTGCGCATGCGCAATGTTCGCACTGCGACTGCGCCAAGTAACTTTACTATGAAGAAAGTAAGTTTACTCACGGCATTTTCCTCGCTCCGACGTTCGCATTGTGATTGACAGGAAATGGGTGTTACTGGGCGGATGCACGGCGTTTTAGGGGCGTGTGGCTGGAAACGCTACCGTTTCCGGAAAAAACGCAGGAGTGGCCGGAGAAACGGTGGGAGTGCCTGGGCGAACGCTGGGTGTGTTTATGACGTCAGCCAGGAACGAAAAGCACTGAACTGATCGCACAGGCAGAGTAAGTCTGAAGCTACTCAGAAACTGCTAACTCGTTTGTAATCGCAATATTGCGCGTACGTCGGTCGCAATTTTAAGAAGCTAAGATTCACTCCCAGTAGGCGGCGGCTTAGCGTGTGTAACTCTGCTACATTCGCCTTGCGAGCGAACAACTCGGAATGAGGGCCATTGATTCTATATGTCTGAATGTCTTCTATTATATGTAATTGGCCCACAAGCCCTTTGAAGTGCTTATTTTATGCTTTAATTTATTTTTAGATAAAGTTCTTTAGGACTACAGTGCAGTTTTTGTGTTGTCCTGGAGAGTGGTATAATGGATGGTGTAATAGCTGAGCAAAATTGAGAGCACATTGAGTTATGTGGCATAGCTGTCCATTTTGCAGATGGGTCTCGCTCAAGGGACAGTGGCAGGTGGGAAATTTGACTGAGGCGGTACACCTGTAAAACCGTAACGCATGTGTCCTAAGGCGAGTTCAGGAAGAACAGAAACCTCAACCTCCATTAGAGCAGAAGGTTCGGGGTGAGGGGGGGGAAGGGGTGTTCGGTTTTGGCTGCGGGGGGAGGGTTAGGGTTAGGCTACGCTCCGTGGTGGAATTAGGTTTAGGAAACGGGGAGGCAGGGGTTAGGGTCAGTCACCCCCCCAGCGAGATTTAGGGTTAGCCTGTGGGTGGGTGGGGGGGGGGGGGGGGGAGTGTTAGGGTTAGGCAATGGGGAGGGGATGGTTAGGGCTAGGCTGCGGGGAGGGTGGGTTAGGCTTACGGGGCCGTAAGTATTAGGTTAGGCTGTGGGGAGGGGTAGGTTAGGGTTACAGAGCCGTAAGTATTAGGTTAGGCTGCGGGGAGGGGTGGGTTAGGTTTAGGCAGTGGGGAGGTTGAGTTAGGGTTACCTGCCCCAGTCAAGATTTCAAACATCGGGATGGCACTGTTGGTATTCTGACCACCGGCATTCCGACCGCAGGCACATCGAACCGATTCCCCTTAAATAGATGGAATATAACCCAATCATTATAATCATTTTCAGGAACCAATGAAAGCCAACTGTGCTGCAGGTAATAGCTGCTGGCTAGGTTACATGGACATGTTCCCATCCACTCTGTGGTCTGGCACTTGGCTCTGAGCATTATGATTTGATAACATACAGTATGTTACTGGGATGGAAACTTATCCTATGACTCTACATTTTGATTGGCATCTGGTCTTAAGTAATAAACTATGCATCACTAGTTTTATAGTCAAATACAGGTTGAGTATCCCATATCCATATATTCCGAAATACGGAATATTCCGAAATACGGAATTTTTTGAGTGAGAGTGAGATAGTGAAACTTTGTTTTCTGATGGCTCAATGTACACAAACTTTGTTTAATACACAGAGTTATTAAAAATATTGGATTAAATGACCTTCAGGCTATGTGTATAAGGTGTATATGAAACATAAATGAATTGTGTGAATGTACACACACTTTGTTTAATGCACAAAGTTATTAAAAATAATGGCTAAAATGACCTTCAGGCTGTGTGTATAAGGTGTATAGGAAACATAAATGCATTCTGTGCTTAGACTTAGGTCATCATCGCCATGATATCTCATTATGGTATGCAATTATTCCAAAATACGGAAAAATCCCATATCCAAAATACCTCTGGTCCCAAGCATTTTGGTTAAGGGAGACTCAACCTGTATCATCTTTCCACGGCTGAAATATGTTGTGTTTTAGGGGCTTAAACTGTGCTGCATCGTTTTCACTGACTCACATCACCTGAAACACCTTTGGGAGGACAAGTAGTGCTCTGGGAGGAACACAAATATACATTCTCTGATTGCTACAGTAACAGTGTAATTATGGTGAGACAGTGTTGTGCTTAGTATGAGGATGAACAGAGGGTTACACATATATATATATCCAGATTATATGTCTTGTACATTATGTAGCCCAGATCCTGCTGGTTGTGTGGATTTCTTCCCCTGTAAACTGGCTATCGGTCTGAGCACCACGATTTGCACAGCTTAACCATTCATACAGCACGTGGGACGATAATGAGAAATGATCATGTCTCTCATCGCTCTGACCATGCAACTGGAGCAATCCTTAGCATTGAGAAAGCAACCATACTGTACATTAGCAGATCTAAAGACAAGTTTAAGGGCCTAATTCAGACCTGATTGCAGTGCTGAAAATTTCCAGAGGGCTGCAATCAGATAGTCTCCGCCCAGGGAGAGTGAAAACCCACCCCGTGCAAGTGTGCGAATGCATGTGTACGCCGTGCGAAAACTTCACCAGACAGTGGACATCTGCAAATCTGTTCGCAACTCACTCACCATCAAATTAATTTTCCATACTGTGCAGTCTGTGCGTAGCCCAGGACTTACTCCTACAGTACGAAACAATCAGGCTAATCGGGTCTGGAGCTGACGTCACACACCCTCCCTGAAAAACGCTTGGGAACACCTGCTTTTTTACTGACACTCCCAGCAAATGGCCAGTTACCACCCCCAAACGTCTGCTTCATGTCAATCACCTTGTGTACGCCAAGCGCTCAAATTTTTCTTACCATTCTGACGCTGTGTTGTATCGCACCTGTGCATTGCGGTGCATATGCAGTCATTTATATATATATATATATATTTATATATATATATACAGGTTGAGTATCCCTTATCCAAAATTCAAAATCCCACATTTTTGGGTCGCCTACTGAGATAATTACGTATATATTATATATTATGTGTATATATAGAATTATAATATAACATACATATATATGTGTCATTATCTCAGCAGGGAACAAAAATGTGTGATTTTGAATTTTGGATAAGGGATTCTCAACCTGTATCTATCTATCTATCTATCTATCTATCTATCTATCTATCTATCTATATATATATAAAAACAAGGGGTACCCTTCGGCGCTACGTGGAGCAGAACTGAGCTGCAACTTAGACGGACCCCCTGTTAGGTGGGGCCCTAAGATATCAAACCAAAAAACTAGAGTCTAAGTGCGCTAATGTATAGTACTGTATAACACATATAAACGGATTTAAAAGGTTCAACTTTCAGTTTTTATTACATAAAAGCCACAATAGCATAAAACATCCGTGAGCATATAAACATCTTTTTACAGAATGTATAGACAATATGTAATAACAGTTTCTATCAGATGGGAAATTCACATGAAACTTGAAATTCGTGGTGAATCTTTCTTTGTAGTATAGAATACAGGTGGAATACAGTACTTAGACACAACCTGTATTCTATACTACAAAGGAAGATTCACCACGAATTTCAAGTTTCATGTGAATTTCCCATCTGATAGAAACTGTTATTACATATTGTCTATACATTCTGTAAAAAGATGTTTATATGCTCACGGATGTTTTATGCTATTGTGGCTTTCATGTAATAAAAACTGAAAGTTGAACCCTTTGAATCCGTTTATATGTGCTATACAGTACTATATATATATATATATATATATATATATATATATAATCTATCTATCTATATATATATATATATATATATATATATATATTAGAGATGTGCACTGGACATTTTTCGGGTTTTGTGTTTTGGTTTTGGACTCGGTTCCGCGGCCGTGTTTTGGATTCGGACGCATTTTGGCAAAACCTCCCTTAAAAATTTTTGTCGGATTCGGGTGTGTTTTGGATTTGGGTGTTTTTTTTTTTCAAAAACAGCTTAAATCATAGAATTTGGGGGTAATTTTGATCCCATAGTATTATTAACCTCAATAATCATAATTTCCACTCATTTCCAGTCTATTCTGAACACCTCACACCTCACAATGGGGGTCATTCCGAGTTGTTCGCTCGCTAGCTGCTTTTAGCAGCATTGCACACGCTAAGCCGCCGCCCTCTTGGAGTGTATCTTAGCATAGCAGAATTGTGAACGAAAGATTAGCAGAATTGCGAATAGAAATTTCTTAGCAGTTTCTGAGTAGCTCCAGACTTACTCCTACATTGCGATCAGTTCAGTCAGTTTCGTTCCTGGTTTGACGTCACAAACACACCCAGCGTTCGCCCAGACACTCCCCCGTTTCTTCAGACACTCCCGCGTTTTTCCCAGAAACGCCAGCGTTTTTTCGCACACTCCCAAAAAAAGGCCAGTTTCCGCCCAGAAACACCCACTTCCTGTCAATCACACTACGATCACCAGAACGATGAAAAAGCTTTGTTATGCCGTGAGTAAAATACCTAACTTTTGTGTAAAATAACTAAGCGCATGCGTTCTGCGAACCTTGCGCATGCACAGTAAGCGACTAATCGCAGTATAGCGAAAATCGGCAACGAGCGAACAACTCGGAATGACCCCCAATATTATTTTTAGTCCTAAAATTTGCACCGAGGTCGCTGGATGGCTAAGTTAAGCGACCCAAGTGGCCGGCACAAACCCATGGCCCATCTAGGAGTGGCACTGTAGTGTCAGACAGGATGGCACATAAAAAAAATTGGCCCCAAACATCACATGATGCAAAGATAAATTAAAAAAAAAGAGGTGCAAGATGGAACTGTCCTTGGGCCTTCACACCCACCCTTATGTTGTGTATAAACAGGACACGCACACTTTAACAAACCCATCATTTCAGCGACAGGGTCTGTCACACGACTGTGGCTGAAATGACTGGTTGGTTTGGGCCCCCACCAAAAAAGAAGCAATCAATCTCTCCTTGCACAAACTGGCTCTACAGAGGCAAGATGTCCACCTCCTCCTCATCGTCTGATTCCTCACCCCTTTCACTGTGTACATCCCCCTCCTCACAGAGTATTAATTCGTCCCCACTGGAATCCACCATCACAGGTCCCTGTATACTTTCTGGAGGCAATTGCTGGTAAATGTCTCCACGGAGGAATTCATTATAATTCATTTTGATGAACATCATCTTCTCCAGATTTTCTGGAAGTGACCTCGTATGCCGATCGCTGACAAGGTGACCGGCTGCACTAAACACTCTTTCGGAGTACACACTGGAGGGGGGGGGGGGCAACTTAGGTAAAATAAAGCCAGTTTGTGCAAGGGCCTCCAAATTGCCTCTTTTTCCTGCCAGTTTACGTACGGACTGTCTGACATTCCTACTTGGATGCTGTCACTCATATAATCTTCCAACATTCTTTCAATGGTGACAGAATCATATGCAGTGACAGTAGACGACATGTCAGTAATCGTTGGCAGGTCCTTCAGTCCGGACCATATGTCAGCTATCGCTCCTGACTGCCCTGCATCACCGCCAGTGGGTGGTTTTGGAAATGTTATCCTTTTCCTGGCAGCTCCAGTGGCGGTAGAAAATGAAGGAGGAGCTGTTGGCGGGTCACGTTCCGCTTGACTTGACAAGTATCTCACCAGCAGGTCTTCGAACATCTGCAGACTTGTGTCTGCCGGAAAGAGAGATACAACGTAGGCTTTAAACCTAGGATCGAGCACGGTGGACAAAATGTAGTGCTCTGATTTCAACAGATTGACCACCCGTGAATCCTGGTTAAGCGAATGAAGGGCTCCATCCACAAGTCCCACATGCCTAGCGGAATCGCTCTGTTTTAGCTCCTCCTTCAATCTCTCCAGCTGCTTCTGCAAAAGCCTGATGAGGGGAATGACCTGACTCAGGCTGGCAGTGTCTGAACTGACTTCACGTGTGGCAAGTTCAAAGGGTTGCAGAACCTTGCACAACGTGGAAATCATTCTCCACTGCGCTTGAGTCAGGTGCATTCCCCATCCTTTGCCTATATCATACGAAGATTTATAGGCTTGAATGGCCTTTTGCTGCTCCTCCATCCACTAAAGCATATAGAGGGTTGAATTCCACCTCGTTACCACCTCTTGCTTTAGTTGATGGCGGGGCATGTTCAGGAGTGTTTGCTGGTGCTCCAGTATTCGGCACACGGTGGCTGTATGCCAAAAGTGGCCCGCAATTCTTCGGGCCACCGACAGCATCTCTTGCACGCCACTGTCGTTTTTTAAAAAATTATGCACCACCAAATTCTTTGTATGTGCAAAACATGGGACGTGCTGGAATTTGCCCACATGTAATGCACGCACAATATTGCTGGCGTTGTCCGATGTCACAAATCCCCAGTAGAGTCCAATTGGGGTAAGCCATTCTGCGATGATGTTCCTCAGTTTCCGTAAGAGGTTGTCAGCTGTGTGCCTCTTATGGAAAGCGGTGATACAAAGCGTAGCCTGCCTAGGAACGAATTGGCATTTGCGAGATGCTGCTACTGGTGCCGCTGCTGCTGTTGTTGCTGCGGGAGTCCATACATCTACCCAGTGGGCTGTCACAGTCATATAGTCCTTAGTCTGCCCTGCTCCACTTGTCCACATGTCCATGGATAAGTGGACATTGGGTACAACTGAATTTTTTAGGACACTGGTGACTCTTTTTCTGACGTCTGTGTACATTCTCAGTATTGCCTGCCTAGAGAAATGGAACCTAGATGGTATTTGGTACCGGGGACACACTACCTCAAGAAATTCTGTAAGTCCCTGTAACCTAACGGCGGATACCGGACTCACGTCTAACACCAACACAGTTGTCAAGGCCTGAGTTATCCGCTTTGCAACAGGATGACTGCTGTGATATTTCATCTTTATCAGCGCCAGCAGCAGTAGGCGTTACACTCAAGGATCCATCAGAGGAATCCCAGTTAGGAGAGGACTCATCAGACTTGCCAGTGACATGGCCTGCAGGACTACAGGCATTCCTGTCTAAGGAGGAAACTGACACTGAGGGAGTTGGTGGTGTGGTTTGCAGGAGCTTGGATACAAGAGGAAGAAGGGATTTAGTTGTCATTATCAGTGGACTGCTTCCGCTGTCACCCAAAGTTTTTGAACTTGTCAATGGCTTCTGATGAATGCGCTCCAGGTGACATATAAGGGAGGATGTTCCGAGGTGGTTAACGTCCTTACCCCTACTTATTACAGCTTGACAAAGGCAACACACGGCTTGACACCAGTTGTCCGCATTTCTGTTGAAATAATTCCACACCGAAGAGGTGATATTTTTGGTATTTTGACCAGGCATGTCAATGGCCTTATTCATCCCACGGACAACAGGTGTCTCCCCGGGTGCCTGTCTTCCACAAACCACCTCTCCATCAGAATCCTCCTTGTCAATTTCCTCCTCAGCGCCAGCAACACCCATATCCTCATCCTGGTGTACTTCAACAGTGACGTCTTCAATTTGAATATCAGGAACTGTACTGTGGGTGCTCCTTCCAGCACTTGCAGGGGGCGTGCAAATGGTGGAAGGTGCCACCTCTTCCCGTCCAGTGTTGGAAAGGTCAGGCATCGCAACCGACACAATTGGACTCTCCTTGGGGATTTGCGATTTAGAAGAACGCACAGTTCTTTGCGGTGCTTTTGTCTGCTTAACTCTTTTCATTTTTCTAGCGGGAGGATGAGTGCTTCCATCCTCATGTGAAGCTGAACCACTAGCCATGAACATAGGCCAGGGCCTCAGCCGTTCCTTGCCACTCCGTGTCGTAAATGGCATATTAGCAAGTTTACGCTTCTCCTCAGACGCTTTTAATTTAGATTTTTGGGTCATTTTACTGAACTTTTGTTTTTTGGATTTTACATGCTCTCTGCTATGACATTGGGCATCGGCCTTGGCAGACGACGTTGACCACATCACACATAATACAATAGGCACAATTTATGTGAAGTGAATAACATCATCTATGACTCTGAATCATTAACCAATTACAGTAACAGCTTGTGTTGTGTCAAAACACAAGGTTTACAGTTCCAGCAAATAATATTAAGATTAAGCTGTTTATATGAAGGTCACACCATAATAAGCAGCATACTCATAAGTGTGAAATACTGCTAATTATTACTCAGCAACGTACAAGTAGAGGGTACCTATCAATTTCTAACCCTCACAAAATATTGTACAAGTCAGTTGCTGGACATATTATATTATATTATATTATCATCTAGCAACTCAAATAATTAAAGATATCACATTGCCGGCTTTATAAATTATCGAGTCATTCAAATCTATATACTCACTATTCTAACAGTAACAGTGTAGGTAGCACCTGTGTCTTTAATTCATTGTGTGAAATACTGCTAATTATTATGAAGCAACGTACAATTAGAGGGTAATTACCAATTTCTAACCCTCACAAAACATTGCACTTGTGAATTGCTGGGTATATTACATTATCACCTAGCAACTTAGATAATTAATAGATATCATATTGCTGGCTTTATAAATTATTGAGTCATTTAAGTCTATGCTGATTACAAACAGGCACACACATATATATTTTTGTGCGATTGCATCTATTAATACTCACTGTCTTAACAGTAACAGTGTAGGTAGCACTTGTGTCTTTAATTTATTGGTAACATAAAAGTGGGAATCAAAATATCACTACTTAGAGACATGACCCCATATATAAATATTTTTAATCTTTAACCACTATTTTCATATTTCTTGCACAAATCTTTTCTTTCTAAATTTCTTTACGTCGCTCAAAATATAATATAAGAGTACATATTACTAATTAAAAGCCGTACAGGCTATCAAATTGAGTATTTGTGGTTATATCTGTATTTTTAAATTTAAACCAATAAAGAGTGTTTTAACCATTAATTAATCTGGGGGACGGAGTGCACCCATCTGAATCCAATTTCTTTTTTCTTTATTTTGACATTTCATCGTCTCTGCCATGACTAGTGGCAGCAGCTTCAGCACTAGGTGGAAGTGGATCTTGATCTTTCCCTATTTTACCCTCCACATTTTTGTTCTCCAGTTTTTAATGTGTGCAATTATATGCCAGTAATATATCTGGAATTAGACGGCAGTAATGTCTGGAATTAGATACCACTAGATATATACCAGATACCAGGGGCGTCAGAACGTTTTTAGGTTGGGGGGGGCAAGATATAATCTCATTTTGGCGCCCCTAAATTGCTGAATCGCTAAAGGCCAGATCCACATAAAATACATTGAGAAGGCCAGATCCACACTAAATTCCCACACCCAGAAAAGCATACAATTTTTTGGCTGCCTCATGTACAGATGTAACCACGCTCATCATCACGACATGGATGGCGTGGCTAGTGTTCCCGCATCTATGGCATGCACGCCATAGACTTCAATGGTGCAATCACCAGCTGTGACTAGTGGCAGCACGGCGTACGCTGCAGCTTGCCGCGATGCATATGCCCATGCATATGTATCGTGGCAACATCTGTAATTAGAGACCAGAATGTCTGATTGTATGATGTCACTTCAGCTCTCCCATGTCCCTCTAGTTTCCCACCATGTGCCCCATGTAGCAGGGAGAGTAGATCAAACATTAGCAGTGACCAGTGCAGTGCTGGTGCCGAGGTGACCGATAGTAGTGGCCGTGGGAGTTACAGGGAGGACGAGGGCAGGGATGCTGAGGGGGAGTTACAGGGAGGGTGAGGGCAGGGATGTTGAGGTGGAGTTACAGGGAGGGTGAGGGCAGGGATGCTGAGGGGGACTTACAGGGAGGGTGAGGGCAGGGATGCTGACAGGGAGCTAGATGGAGTGTGAGGAGCACTGAGGGGGGAATTACAGGGAGGGTGAGGGAAGGGGCACTGGGGGGGGGGGGGGGGGGGGGAGTTACAGGTAGGGTGAGGGTGAGGCCAGGAACGCTGACAGGGGAGTTAGAGGGAGAGAAAAATTGGTGGTTGCTCCCAGCGCACTACCCAACAGGAATAAAATATAGTACTCAGTTTTGGTGAATTCAAAGAGGTTTATTACTTGACAAATATTACTTAAAAACAGCTGTGATGATATAGCATGTGCCCGTTCTACTGGAATGGCCATGGGGGGCTATGGAAGTGATATATGAATGGGTGGTTCCTATATAAGTATATAGGGAATAGGAATTATAGTGTACAATCCTAGTACCGGTACACTTGACAAACAAACATATATTGTCAGAGACAAAGACAGAAACACAAACATATACAAACAACCTACGTGAATGGCAGTGTGAAGCGCTATGCTGCGTCTTACTCTCATCTGCTGTAGTAATAGGTAAAGCTTTACTGAACCGCTTAGGTGATGTCCCTAGATTACCCAATGTGTGGGATTAGCCCATGTATAAACTGCGTCCTTAATTAGGCAAAAGTCCCGTGTGGCAATTGGTATGATGTGTGGGTATATTACTCGTATAGCTGCTCCGTATACAGTGAGGTGGGGATGAATTCCTTACCTCCTCCGTGGTGCGTGGTGCGTTCCGAATGCCCGGATGTCCCTTGATGGTGATCGTCCTTCTCTGGGGGAAATGGTGATGTCTGCCGGCAGACTTCCTCACAGCTCGCCGTGAACATCTAGCGGAACGTCTGACCTGATCGCACGCTGCAACTTTTTGCTGCCCGTGCGATCAAGTAGACACCGCCTATGAGGGAGTGGATTTTTGCATACAAGGCTGCGATCGCTTGAGCAGCCCTGCTATGCAAGAAAAGTTTTGTGCAGAACTAAACTAGGGTAAGACTTACTTACCCTGTGCGATCACTTCAGCGTTGCAGGTTCCGGAATTGACGTCAGACATCCGCCTTCCAAACGCCCCAACACACCTGCGTTCAGATCTCCACGTCCCGAAAACGGTGAGTTGATGGATCCGCCTTCCTCCTGTCAATCTTCTTGTGGTCACCGCTGCAACAGCTTTCTTTGTTGGAGGCGTCGCTGCGCAGTTCCGACCCGATCGCACGGCTGCGAAGAAGCTCAGCGTGCGATTGGGACGGAATGACCCCCATCGTCTGTAAGTTCATAGGATATTGCTAATATAAAGAGATCCTTAAATGTCCATAAAATGAGTTTCGCAATTCATAAGGTGAATTCCCGTTTCCACAACAGGAAAAGAAAGACCAGCAGTGCAGATAACTAAAAGGTAATTGGACAAATTTAATGTACATAGCACTCACATTTCATCTATTATACACAAGCATGTAAAAAACACCCGACTGGCGATGGTTCATCTCAGAACCCAACTGGACCTAATGGTAATCGGTAGGAAAAGAAAGTGCCCGGACACTCCAGCAACCCAAACGTGGTATCCAAGCTCAGGGTAGTATAACTCAGTTAGTCAGTGTTAGAAGCCACTCACGAAAAAGTTTTAACCAAGGTTAAAATCAGGCGCAAATTGGGATAATGTGCTAATTTAGCTGCTGCTATAAGAACAGGATTAGTCAGTCCTGTAAATATGGGAACAAAAAAAGAAGTAGAGGATAGCAGCGCTATAATGAAGAATATGATACAAATATGTATGGGAAATTTTCTAACAGAGCTAACGAAGATGAATGGATTGAGGGTAAAAAAGCTACTCACGCTTAATGCGTTTCAAACCTTGCGGTTCTTCCTCAGAAGCGTCCGGTGGCTAGTGACATTGATCGAGGTTTTATACCTTTTCTAATGAGGAGCAGGTGCTCACGCTTAAAACATTATAAAGTGTTAAGCAATGCAGAATGTCCGATCGCCTCTGGTGTCTGAATGCGCTTTGCGTTCCAGCATGCGTTCCACCTATGTGCGTATAACCGGAAGTCAAGTCTTTACATTGGTATGATAAGGAACCTGGAAAGACTTAACTTCCGGTTATGCGCACATAGGTGGAACGCACGCTGGAACACAAAGCACATTCAGACACTGGAGCCAATTACCTTGAGATCAGGGCCGGTTCAAGGGCGCATAGCGCCCCGGGCAGGAAAGGGGTGTGGCCTAATACAGGGGGCGTGGTCAGTTACGCCCCCTGTACATTCTAGCGCCGCTTGATTGCTGAGCGATGCGCTATGACGTCATCGCGCACCGCACAGCAAAAGGTCCTCTCCACGAAGGGAAACTAGACGCTATGCGTCTAGTTCCCTTCGTGGAGAGGACCTTTGCTGTGCGGTGCGCGATGACGTCATCGCGCACCGCTCAGCAAAGTTACTCTCCACGAAGGGAAACTAGACGCATAGCGTCTAGTTCCCTTCACAGGGGACGGAAGCGGGCAGCGGGCATTTGAGGCGGACGGGGGACACAGCGGGCAGCAGTGGCGGATCTTGCCACGGTGCGGCGCCCTCCGGATGGCGCCAGCGCCCTCCAGAAGGCGGCGCCCCGGGCAAAAGTCCTGCTTGCCCGTGGCAAGATCCGCTACTGCTTGAGATATCTGCAATGCTGGTCTTTCTTTCTCTTTTATGAGAATCACTATACGTTGTGGAAATGTGAATTCACCTTATGAATTGCAGAACATAAGAGATTGAAGGATCTCTCTATGGGGGTCATTCCGAGTTGATCGCTCGCTAGCTGTTTTTAGCAGCCGTGCAAATGCATACTCGCTGCCCACGGGGGAGTGTATTTTCGCTATGCAAGTGTGCGATCGCATGTGCAGCCGAGCGCCGCAAAAACATTTTATGCAGTTTCTGAGTAGGTCTGAACTTACTCAGCTGCTGCGATCACTTCAACCTGTCTGGTGCCGGAATTGACGTCAGACACCCGCCCGGCAAACGCCTGTACACGGCTGCTTTTAACAACCACTCCCAGAAAACAGTCATTTGCCACCCACAAACGCCCTCTTCCTGTCAATCTCCTTGCAATCGGCTGTGCGAATGGATTCTTCGTTAAATCCATCGCTCAGCAACGATCCGCTTTGTACCCGTACAAAGCACCTATTCATTGCGGTGCATACGCATGTGCAGTAGTGACCTGAACGCTGCGCTGCGATCAGGTCGGAATGACCCCCTATATTGGCAACATCCTATGAACTTACAGACAATATGAGGAAATTACAACATATTTACAAGGGTGATTACATGTTTTTTCTATGCATTTTAATAAGTGAGAACGTGTGGTAAGAGATGATTGCGCTATTTTCTATTACTCCTTTTTTTCTATTGGTTAATTGTTGTTGGAACCAAGGTGAAGGTTCCGTGGAATAGAAAGATGCTGCATTAGATTTCTGTTACATATGCGCAGTGACCCAGTTTCTTTTGTTCATTAGCAATCCGTAATATGACCCCCCTCCCTCCCCAGCACGCATTAATATGATACTACCCCCCTCCCCAGCACACATTAATATAACACTACCCCCCTCCCCAGCACACATTAATATGACACTACCCCTTCCCCAACACGCATTAATAATAAGAATTTACTTACCGATAATTCTATTTCTCATAGTCCGTAGTGGATGCTGGGAACTCCGTAAGGACCATGGGGAATAGCGGCTCCGCAGGAGACTGGGCACAAAAAGTAAAAGCTTTAGACTAGCTGGTGTGCACTGGCTCCTCCCCCTATGACCCTCCTCCAAGCCTCAGTTAAGATACTGTGCCCGGACGAGCGTACATAATAAGGAAGGATCTTGAATCCCGGGTAAGACTCATACCAGCCACACCAATCACACCGTACAACTCGTGATCTGAACCCAGTTAACAGTATGATAACCGTAGGGGCCTCTGAAAAGATGGCTTCCAACAATAAACAACCCGATTTGTTTGTAACAATAACTATATACAAGTATTGCAGACAATCCGCACTTGGGATGGGCGCCCAGCATCCACTACGGACTATGAGAAATAGAATTATCGGTAAGTAAATTCTTATTTTCTCTGACGTCCTAGTGGATGCTGGGAACTCCGTAAGGACCATGGGGATTATACCAAAGCTCCCAAACGGGCGGGAGAGTGCGGATGACTCTGCAGCACCGAATGAGAGAACTCCAGGTCCTCCTCAGCCAGGGTATCAAATTTGTAGAATTTAGCAAACGTGTTTGCCCCTGACCAAGTAGCTGCTCGGCAAAGTTGTAAAGCCGAGACCCCTCGGGCAGCCGCCCAAGATGAGCCCACCCTCCTTGTGGAATGGGCTTTTACAGATTTTGGCTGTGGCAGGCCTGCCACAGAATGTGCAAGTTGAATTGTACTACAAATCCAACGAGCAATCGTCTGCTTAGAAACAGGAGCACCCAGCTTGTTGGGTGCATACAGTATAAACAGCGAGTCAGATTTTCTGACTCCAGCCGTCCTGGAAACATATATTTTTAGGGCCCTGACTACGTCCAGCAACTTGGAGTCCTCCAAGTCCCTAGTAGCCACAGGTACCACAATAGGTTGATTCATGTGAAACGCTGAAACCACCTTAGGGAGAAATTGAGGACGAGTCCTCAATTCCGCCCTATCCGAATTAAATATCAGGTAAGGGCTTTTATAGGATAAAGCCGCCAATTCTGATACGCGCCTGGCTGAAGCCAGGGCCAACAACATTACCACTTTCCATGTGAGATATTTCAAATCCACTGTGGCAAGTGGTTCAAACCAATGTGATTTTAGGAACCCTAAAACTACATTGAGATCCCAAGGTGCCACTGGAGGCACAAAAGGAGGCTGTATATGCAGTACCCCTTTGACAAACGTCTGAACTTCAGGCACTGAAGCCAGTTCTTTCTGGAAGAAGATCGAGAGGGCCGAAATTTGAACCTTAATGGATCCTAATTTTAGGCCCATAGACAATCCTGCTTGCAGGAAATGTAGGAAACGACCCAGTTGAAATTCCTCCGTAGGGGCCTTCTTGGCCTCACACCACGCAACATATTTTCGCCAAATGCGATGATAATGTTTTGCAGTTACATCCTTCCTGGCCTTGATCAGGGTAGGGATGACTTCATCTGGAATGCCTTTTTCCTTCAGGATCCGGCGTTCAACCGCCATGTCGTCAAACGCAGCCGCGGTAAGTCTTGGAACAGACAAGGTCCCTGCTGGAGCAGGTCCTTCCTTAGAGGTAGAGGCCACGGGTCCTCCGTGAGCATCTCTTGCAGCTCCGGGTACCAAGTTCTTCTTGGCCAATCCGGAGCCACGAGTATCGTTCTTACTCCTCTCCTTCTTATGATTCTCAGTACTTTTGGTATGAGAGGAAGAGGAGGGAACACATATACCGACTGGAACACCCACGGAGTTACCAGAGCGTCCACCGCTATTGCCTGAGGGTCCCTTGACCTGGCGCAATATCTGTCCAGTTTCTTGTTGAGACGGGACGCCATCATGTCCACCTTTGGTTTTTCCCAACGGTTTACAATCACTTGGAAGACTTCTGGATGAAGTCCCCACTCCCCCGGGTGGAGGTCGTGTCTGCTGAGGAAGTCTGCTTCCCAGTTGTCCACTCCCGGAATGAACACTGCTGACAGTGCTATCACATGATTTTCCGCCCAGCGGAGAATCCTTGCAGCTTCTGCCATTGCCCTCCTGCTTCTTGTGCCGCCCTGTCTGTTTACGTGGGCGACCGCCGTGATGTTGTCCGACTGGATCAATACCGATTGACCCTGAAGCAGAGGCCTTGCTTGACTTAGGGCATTGTAAATGGCCCTTAGCTCTAGGATATTTATGTGAAGAGACGTTTCCATGCTTGACCACAAGCCCTGGAAATTTCTTCCCTGTGTGACTGCTCCCCAGCCTCTCAGGCTGGCATCCGTGGTTACCAGCATCCAATCCTGAATGCCGAATCTGCGGCCCTCTAGAAGATGAGCCTTCTGTAACCACCACAGGAGAGATACCCTTGTCCTTGGAGATAGGGTTATCCGCTGATGCATCTGAAGATGCGATCCGGACCATTTGTCCAGCAGATCCCACTGAAAGGTTCTTGCATGGAATCTTCCGAATGGAATCGCTTCGTAAGAAGCCACCATTTTTCCCAGGACTCTCGTGCACTGATGCACTGACACTTGTCCTAGTTTTAGGAGGTTCCTGACTAGCTCGGATAACTCCCTGGCCTTCTCCTCCGGGAGAAACACCTTTTTCTGGACTGTGTCCAGAATCATCCCTAGGAACAGTAGACGTGTTGTTGGAATCAGCTGTGATTTTGGGATATTTAGAATCCACCCGTGCTGACGTAGCACTACCTGAGATAGTGCTACTCCGACCTCTAACTGTTCCCTGGACCTTGCCCTTATCAGGAGATCGTCCAAGTAAGGGATAATTAATACGCCTTTTCTTCGAAGAAGAATCATCATTTCGGCCATTACCTTGGTAAAGACCCGTGGTGCCGTGGACAATCCAAACGGCAGCGTATGAAACTGATAATGACAGTTTTGTATCACAATCCTGAGGTACCCTTGGTGAGAAGGGTAGATTGGGACATGGAGATAAGCATCCTTGATGTCTAGAGATACCATATAGTCCCCTTCTTCCAGGTTCGCTATCACTGCTCTGAGTGACTCCATCTTGAATTTGAACCTTTTTATGTAAGTGTTCAAAGATTTTAGATTTAAAATTGGTCTCACCGAGCCGTCCGGCTTCGGTACCACAAACAGCGTGGAATAATACCCCTTTCCCTGTTGTAGGAGGGGTACCTTGATTATCACGTGCTGGGAATACAGCTTGTGAATAGCTTCCAATACTGCCTCCCTGTCGGAGGGAGACGTTGGTAGAGCAGACTTCAGAAACCGGCGAGGGGGAGACGTCTCGAATTCCAATTTGTACCCCTGTGATACTACCTGCAGGATCCAGGGGTCCACTTGCGAGTGAGCCCACTGCGCGCTGAAATTCTTGAGACGGCCCCCCACCGTGCCCGAGTCTGCTTGCAGAGCCCCAGCGTCATGCTGAGGACTTGGCAGAAGCGGGAGAGGGCTTCTGCTCTTGGGAAGAGGCTGCATGGTGCAGTCTTTTTCCCCTTCCTCTGCCCCGGGGCAGGAACGAGCGGCCTTTTTCCCTCTTGCCCTTATAGGGACGAAAGGACTGGGTTTGAAAAGACGGTGTCTTTTTCTGCTGAGAGGTGACCTGGGGTAAAAAGGTGGATTTTCCAGCCGTTGCCGTGGCCACCAGGTCCGATAGACCGACCCCAAATAACTCCTCCCCTTTATACGGCAATACTTCCATATGTCGTTTGGAATCCGCATCACCTGACCACTGTCGCGTCCATAACGTTCTTCTGGCAGAAATGGACATCGCACTTACTCTAGATGCCAGGGTGCAAATATCCCTCTGTGCATCTCGCATATATAGTAATGCATCCTTTAAATGCTCTATAGTTAATAATATACTGTCCCTATCCAGGGTATCAATATTTTCAGTCAGGGAATCCGACCAAGCCACTCCAGCGCTGCACATCCAGGCTGAGGCGATCGCTGGTCGCAGTATAACACCGGTATGTGTGTATATACCTTTTAAGATATTTTCCAGCCTTCTATCAGCTGGTTCCTTGAGAGCGGCCGTATCAGGAGACGGTAACGCCACTTGTTTTGATAAGCGTGTGAGCGCCTTATCTACCCTAGGGGGTGTTTCCCAACGTGCCCTAACCTCTGGCGGGAAAGGGTATAGTGCCAATAATTTATTAGAAATCAGCAGTTTTTTATCGGGGGAAACCCACGCTTTATCACACACCTCATTTAATTCATCTGACTCAGGAAAAACCACTGGTAGTTTTTTCACACCCCACATAATACCCTTTTTTGTGGTACTTGTAGTGTCAGAAATGTTCAATGCCTCCTTCATTGCCGTGATCATGTAATGTGGACATTACGTTTGTCTCGTCACCGTCGACACTGGATTCAGTATCCGTGTCAGGGTCTGTGTCGACCATCTGAGGTAACGGGCGTTTTAGCGCCCCTGACGGTGTCTGAGACGCCTGAACAGGCACTAATTGATTTGTCGGCTGTCTCATGTCGTCAACAGTTTTTTGCAAAGTGCTGACATTGTCACGTAATTCTTTAATTACCACCATCCAGTCAGGTGTCGACTCCCTAGGGGGTGACATCACTAACACAGGCAATTGCTCTGCTTCCACATCATTTTCCTCCTCATACATGTCGACACAATCGTACCGACACCCAGCACACACACAGGGAATGCTCTGATAGAGGACAGGACCCAACTAGCCCTTTGGGGAGACAGAGGGAGAGTTTGCCAGCACACACCAGAGCGCTATATATATACAGGGATAACCTTATATAAGTGTTACTCCCTGTTATAGCTGCTGTATTTATATATTAGCTGCCAATAGTGCCCCCCTCTCTGTTTTACCCTGTTTCTGTAGTGCAGGACTGCAGGGGAGAGTCAGGGAGCCGTCCTTCCAGCGGAGCTGTGAAAGAAAATGGCGCTTGTGTGCTGAGGAGAAAGGCTCCGCCCCCTTCACGGCGGCCTTTTCTCCCGCTTTTTTCAGGAAACTGGCAGGGGATAAATGCATCCATATAGCCCAGGAGCTATATGTGATGCATTTTTTTTAGCCATATAAGGTTTTTATATCGTTTTTATTGCGTCTCAGGGCGCTCCCCCCCAGCGCCCTGCACCCTCAGTGACCGGAGTGTGAAGTGTGCTGAGAGCAATGGCGCACAGCTGCAGTGCTGTGCGCTACCTTATTTGAAGACAGGAACGTCTTCTGCCGCCGCTTTCTCCGGACCTCTTCGCTCTTCTGGCTCTGTAAGGGGGCCGGCGGCGCGGCTCCGGGACCCATCCAGGCTGAACCTGTGATCGTCCCTCTGGAGCTAATGTCCAGTAGCCAAGAAGCCCAATCCACTCTGCAGTCAGGTGAGTTCGCTTCTTCTCCCCTTAGTCCCACGATGCAGTGAGCCTGTTGCCAGCAGGACTCACTGAAAATAAAAAACCTATTTAAACTTTTACTTCTAAGCAGCTCAAGAGAGCCACCTAGCTTGCACCCTTCTCGTTCGGGCACAAAAATCTAACTGAGGCTTGGAGGAGGGTCATAGGGGGAGGAGCCAGTGCACACCAGCTAGTCTAAAGCTTTTACTTTTTGTGCCCAGTCTCCTGCGGAGCCGCTATTCCCCATGGTCCTTACGGAGTTCCCAGCATCCACTAGGACGTCAGAGAAATGACACTACCCCCTCCCAAACACAAATTTATATGACACTACCCCCCCTCCCTTGCACACATTAATATGACACTACCCCCCTCCCTAGCATGCATTAATATCACACTACCCCGCTTCCCAGCACACATTATTATGACACCCCCTCCCCAGCACACATTATTATGACACCCCCTCCCCAGCACACATTATTATGATACCCCCCCTTCCCAGCACACATCAATATGACACCTCCTTTCCCAGCATGCATTAATATGACACTACCCCCCCAGCACGCATTATTAAAACACCCCCCCACTCCCCAGCACACATTATTATGACACCCCCCCCCTCCCCAGCACACATTATTATGACACCCCCTTTCCCCAGCACACATTATTATGACACCCCCCTCCCCAGCACACATTATTATGACACCCCCTTTCCCCAGCACACATTATTATGACACCCCCTTTCCCCAGCACACATTATTATGACACCCCCTTTCCCCAGCACACATTATTATGACACCCCCCTCCCCAGCACACATTATTATGACACCACCTTTCCCCAGCACACATTATTATGACCCCCCTTTCCCCAGCACACATTATTATGACCCCCCTCCCCAGCACACATTATTATGACACCCCCTTTCCCCAGCACACATTATTATGACACCCCCCTCCCCAGCACACATTATTATGACACCCCCCTTCCCAGCACACATTATTATGACACCCCCTTTCCCCAGCACACATTATTATGACACCCCCCTCCCCAGCACACATTATTATGACACCCCCTTTCCCCAGCACACATTATTATGACACCCCCTTTCCCCAGCACACATTATTATGACCCCCCTCCCCAGCACACATTATTATGACACCCCCTTTCCCCAGCACACATTATTATGACACCCCCCTCCCCAGCACACATTATTATGACACCCCCTTTCCCCAGCACACATTATTATGACACCCCCTTTCCCCAGCACACATTATTATGACACCCCCTTTCCCCAGCACACATTATTATGACACCCCCCTCCCCAGCACACATTATTATGACACCACCTTTCCCCAGCACACATTATTATGACCCCCCCTTTCCCCAGCACACATTATTATGACCCCCCTCCCCAGCACACATTATTATGACACCCCCTTTCCCCAGCACACATTATTATGACACCCCCCTCCCCAGCACACATTATTATGACACCCCCCTCCCCAGCACACATTATTATGACACCCCCTTTCCCCAGCACACATTATTATGACACCCCCCTCCCCAGCACACATTATTATGACACCCCCCTCCCCAGCACACATTATTATGACCCCCCTCCCCAGCACACATTATTATGACCCCCCTCCCCTCAGCACACAATATGACACCCCTCCCCCAGCACACATTATAACACCCCTTCCCCCAGCACACATTATTATGACACCCCCCTCCCCCCAACACACATTAATGTGATAGTTTCTCTCCTCCCCCCTCTCCCCTTAATTATATGAGGCAGCACTACAGTACCTGAGCCTCTGCAGAGTCTTCCTCCCTCTGTGTGGCTGGCTGCTCCTCTTCCTGTCGCTGCTGGCTCCTCCAGTCAGTGCACAGTCAGGTGTACATCACATGACTTCCTGTCTGTGCATTGCTGTCCCATACGTGAAGGAGGGGTGAGTGATGCTGAAGATGCTGTGTCTTCAGTGGGGAGGGAGGACTGGAGGGACGACACTGCTGCCTGTTTTGACTAGTGCAGCGGGGAGGAGCGTGGGGGGAGACCATAGTGTGAAGAGCTTCTGCTCATGCTGCCTGTCAGTGTGACAGGCGGAGCTCCGGCAGCAACACTGCACAGTGCATATCAGCAAGGTAGCAGAGCAGGGAGAGCGCCTCCCTGCTTTGCAGACCTTGCGGGGCGGGTAGCGCTGGGACTGATTAGACGTTCACTGCACGGAGCGGAGGATGTAATGTGCGGTCTTTCACCTGACCGCACATCGCTCCTCCTGTAAATGATCGGCGCCTCTCTATGTTTGGGGGGGCGAGCTGCCCCCTTGCCCCCCCCCAGTTCCGACGCCTCTGCCAGATACCACTGTGACTGGAATGATGATGACCTATGCACAGTGACAGAACACTACCACAGCACCCTACAGCAGCAAGATGCAGCACAAGACACTGGACTTTTAGTCACCACAATGCAGCACTGATAATAATGAGCACAGATATTGAGCACTGTTCAGGATAATAGAACTGACACTGGGCAGAGAGAACAGCACTTGACTACTGTACTGTACTACCATATACTGGTCACCACAATGCAACAATGATAATAATGAGCACAGATACACTGCACTGTCCAGGATAATAGAACTGACACTGGGCAGCGAGAACAGCACTTCACTACTGTACTGTACTACCATATACTGGTCAGTGGTCACCACAATGCAACAATGATAATAATGAGCACAGATACACTATACACTGTTCAGGATAATAGAACTGACACTGGGCAGCGAGAACAGCACTGGAGGGGGGGGGTTCGGATCTCGACAAACCGAACCCGCTCATCTCTAATATATATATATATATATATATATATATATATACACACACATACACACATATAGGAACATAGAGACCAGAGGGCGCTGTGACTTTTATTACGATTGTCCCTGAAAAAGTCCATACAAATATTGAATCAAAGTCTGAAGCTGAAATGTAATTCCACAAGGACTTGATTAGAACCCCATCAGGCACTTTTGTTCAATGGAGCTTGAACCACGAATACTGTACTCAGCCAAGTATTGACCTGGAAGATAACCTTTCACCACAGTAGACACCCAAAACACAGCACCAGAGGCCTTTCATTAATAGAATGTCTGAAATGTATTCATGACATTCAACATAAAGTATAAAAATGTGATCTTACATCGTAAAAAAGGTGTTTCCGTAAACCCAAAGCTACACAGGAACAAATGTAATTGGTCACCACCAACCACACTGGGGTGTGAGCTTAGTGGTGGAGGTGCCAGTGCCAACAATATAGGTCCAATCACCCAGTAAACTTATACGTATTCAGTTGGGAGAGACCAACAGAAGAAATAGAATGCTTTTTTCCAAAAAAGCAATCTATTTATTCTGTTGGTCTCTCCCAACTGAATACGTATAAATTTGTTCAGCTTTTTTTGATTGCAGGAGCACCTCCAGCTTTGTGAATCATTTGAAATCCAAATTTTGGTAAAAATTTATAGCTGGTTTGTTAATGCTATGTGACTAATATCATTTTTTGTCTGGTGCGGGATACAAAAATATTATCCAATCACCCAGTACCCTATGCATTACGTCCTTTGTACAGGTCTTCTTCGGTAAAATCAAAATATACATTTAAAAAGAAGGGTGTGTAATAGTAGACTCCACTGGCCAAAAACGTCATTAGGCAAATTTCTGGGGCATTGAACAAGAATTGCAACTATTAAAAGGTAACTATAGGATGATCCCTGGTGGAAACACTGGTCAAACACGTCCCTTAGAGGATCAGTGGGTACATAAGATCTTTCTGAGGACATATATCAGCTCCTTCATTGGCTGAAGTTGGGATCAACACATTGTTTTGGTTCCCGCTAACAGGGGCTCTATTGTGAGGTGCTGCTCCTGAATCAGGTGAAAAAGTTTTTATATATATATATATACACAGTACATACATACGTACGTACGTACATACATACATACACATTTAGCCATGTTTATCTTTGCTGCAATGTGGCATGCTGCGTGCCACGCCCCGCTGTGACTATTGGCAGATGATAGTCGCTCCAGTAATTCTGTTAAGAATTAATGGAGCGATCGCCAGCTGAAAATAGTCACAGCCTACATGCCATGCAGAATGTGGCAATGTAGCATGCTGCATCGCAGCAACATGAATATGGCTACATCTGTATGGCTACATCTTACAGAAACCCCGCCTGCTGAGTGCAGCCTCAGGAGGTGTAACTGCTACTCTGTTGGACTAGCCATTGCCCCTTCTGGCATCTGCCAAATGGTCAGTTCGGCCCTGTCTCTGATGGACCTGGTGCTGAGGGGTCGCCACCTGCTGCCTGACCTGCATGTGCTGAATCCACGGGATGTGGTGAAGAGTATACACAGCTATAGAGGGAACTCAGGACCTGTGGCTCATCCTCCTATCCCCAGGACTACTGCAACGACTAGAGAACCAACAAGTTTGGGTCAGGGAGCAGAAACGCTGCTGATGCTCCACTCAGCCCCCATGTATAACTCAGAGCAGCAAATACAGGTCAGACAGGACACAATGGAGGTTAGTGGTAGACAATGGAGAAGTGCCCCTTAAGGGTGGAAGCCCGGTGGCAGCCGACTCCATTGTCTCCGGCAAATCTCCCTCTGATTCTATGGGGGAAATGTATCAAACCTTCTAAAGAAGACAGGTGGAGAGTTTCCCATAATAACCAGTCAGCTTACAAAGCAAGGCCTTTATATTTTCTCTGATTCAATTAAATCAGGCATGATACCTAAGGACTGGCATATAGCAGAGGTAATCCCAGTATTTAAAAAGGGAATCAAAACTCATCCTGGCGACTATAGACTGGTTAGCTTGACATTTACAGTGGGGAAAATACTGGAAGGAATACTAAGGGATTGCATACAGAAGTACTTGGATTCCACCAATATTATTAATAGAAATCAGCATGGTTTTGTAAGGGTCAAGTCATGCCAAACAAACTTAATTAGCTTCTATGAGAAAGCGAGCGACAATCTTGACCAGGGAAATGCAGTGGATGTGGTCTATTTAGATTTTGCTAAAGCCTTTGATACAGTGCCTCACATGAGGCCAATTTTCAAATTAAGAGAACTTGGCCTAGGAAACACTATTTGTACTTTGATAAGTAATTGGCTGGATAACAGGAAACAGAGAGTTGTGGTTAATGGAATGTACTCAAGCTGGGCCACTGTATTCAGTGGAATACCTCAAGGGTCAGTGCTTGGGCCATTACCGTTCAATTTATTTATTAATGACCTAGGATCAGATCTTGAAAGCACAGTGTCAATTTTTGCAGACAATACCAAGCTATGTAGGGTAATCAACTCAGATAAGGATTCAGAGTCCCTACAAAATGATTGTAAGTTTGGGCAGCCAAATGGAGAATGAGGTTTAATATAGATAAATATAAAGTCATGCACTTTGGGTCTAAAAATAATCATGCAACCTACAAATTAAATGGGGAGAAGTTAGGGGAGACAGTTTTAGAAAAAGATTTGGGGGTGCTCATTGATAATAGACTTAGTAGCAGTACACAATGTCAAACTGCAGTAACAAAAAGCAAATAAAACATTAGCATGCATAAAACGGGGAATTGAGACAAGGGATGAAAACGTAATCCTGCAGTTATATAAATCACTGGTACGGCATTGAATACTGTGTACAATTCTGGGCACCACATTATAAAAAGGATATCTTAAGGTTTGTACACACGGTGAGATTCTGTCTATGTTCGTTTTTGACTATACGATTTCCCCTGAACTCCCTGGAGGCCAGCTCCACCGATTTTGACTATATTTTCATGAGATTTTGACAATGTGTGCTTGCGATTTTGGCTTATGTGCGATTTTGGCTTTTGTGAGATATTGACTATCTCATTATAATGGTGGGATGACATTACAGGGTTGGGGGGAGTGTCTCTTTCATATAAATACTGTCATCCATTTTATAACAGTGCATTTCTGCTCTGTGGCTGTGCACTGTATGGGAGTATGTTTTTTTTTTTTTTTACAGGTACCCCATGGATTCTACATGGACAAGAAGACCGAGGGGCTGTACGGGACACTAGGTAAGTATGTGTGAGTATGTAAGTAAGTGTGTGTTAATAAACTTTTACTTTCACAGTGTGTGTGATTTGTATTTTTGCAGGTATTTCTTTTGTTATGAACTACAGGTACCATCGGGGCCCTTTAATTTTCCGCATGCTGGTTCTCCAAGTACCAGCATGTGGGGGAGGCTTGCTGGGACTTGTAGCTGCACAACAAAAGACAATATTAATTTTTTACACATTTTTGGTTATCTGCCCTGCACCCTTCACCCAGGGGGGCTGGGGACAGCCTCAGGCTTCATCCCAGGCCCTTGGGTGCCTGAGGGGGGGCCTTTATTTAAGGGGACCCCACTCCCCCAGGGAATCCTGGCCAGGGGTGACTAGTTGAGGTGTGTGATGCTGCGGCCGCAGAGACCTGTTTAAAAGTGTCCTCTGGCTGCGGCATCACCTCCCTGGCTAGTGGAGTCCGGTGCTGGTTTAAAAAATACGGGGGACCCCTACTTCTTTTGTCCCCCGTATTTTTGGAACCAGGACCAGTCCAAGAGCCCAGTGCTAGTTCCTTAAATACGGGGGAACTCCAGTCACCCGTATTTTTGCAACCAGGCCCGGCTCAAAGAGCCTGGGACTGGTTAGGCTTTTGAGGGGGACCTGCACATCATTTTTTTTTTTACTTTTAACACTTTCTTAACATTTTCGCACAGAAGCATGCACTGATCTCATTGATCTGTGCATGATTCTGACTTTTAGTAATAAGACATGACCAAAAAATGTTTTTATTACTAAAATTTGCAAGTTTCCTTTACTAAAAATCCCCAATAATCGCATGCAAAATCCGTTTTATCCTTAAAAATTGCTCCCTATTACATTTGCAATTTTTTATCAAGTTACAAACATGTGGTTTGCTGCATTTTTTAAAGACACTTAAAAAATCGTACCCTATTACATCTAGGCGGTGGATTGGCAAATTGCGATTTACGCCAGCGCCAGATTTTTCAACCAGTTGAAAAATAGGCACTGAATCAGAATCAGCTTTATTGGCCAGGTGTACTCACGTACACTAGGAATTGTTTGTGGTACAATGCATCGCCAAGCAGCAACATGAAGGGGGAATACATAGCATAAGAAGGGGGAAAAACATAGCATACATTACAAACATTACACATATGAGTTCCTACTGCACATTGCAACTGTACAATAGACTCAACATATTATACATATTATACATGTAAGACTAAAAACGAAGGCTGCTTGGCAGAGCAGCACCGAGGCAGCCATCCGTAGCGCCATGGCTCGTTGGTAAAACTGCTGGGAGCAAGACGGGGCAGAAATGGCCTTCCTCGCCATCCACCAGGGTCTTTCAGGGCGTGGCTGTGGAGTTGCCTTCACCACCGGTACCATCACTGGCTCAACCACTTCTGCCCCTTGGCCTGTAGAAGGCTCCTCCTCCAGCTCCGGGGTAAGGTCCTGCAATATAAGTAGAGATGTGCACTTGAAATTTTTCGGGTTTTGTGTTTTGGTTTTGGGTTCGGTTCCGCGGCCGTGTTTTGGGTTCGACCGCGTTTTGGCAAAACCTCACAGAATTTTTTTTGTCGGATTCGGGTGTGTTTTGGATTCGGGTGTTTTTTTCAAAAAACACTAAAAAACAGCTTAAATCATAGAATTTGGGGGTCATTTTGATCCCAAAGTATTATTAACCTCAAAAACCATAATTTCCACTCATTTTCAGTCTATTCTGAATACCTCACACCTCACAATATTATTTTTAGTCCTAAAATTTGCACCGAGGTCGCTGGATGACTAAGCTAAGCGACCCTAGTGGCCGACACAAACACCTGGCCCATCTAGGAGTGGCACTGCAGTGTCACGCAGGATGTCCCTTCCAAAAAACCCTCCCCAAACAGCACATGACGCAAAGAAAAAAAGAGGCGCAATGAGGTAGCTGTGTGAGTAAGATAAGCGACCCTAGTGGCCGACACAAACACCGGGCCCATCTAGGAGTGGCACTGAAGTGTCACGCAGGATGTCCCTTCCAAAAAACCCTCCCCAAACAGCACATGACGCAAAGAAAAAAAGAGGCGCAATGAGGAAGCTGTGTGAGTAAGATAAGCGACCCTAGTGGCCGACACAAACACCGGGCCCATCTAGGAGTGGCACTGCAGTGTCACGCAGGATGTCCCTTCCAAAAAACCCTCCCCAAACAGCACATGACGCAAAGAAAAAAAGAGGCGCAATGAGGTAGCTGTGTGAGTAAGATAAGCGACCCTAGTGGCCGACACAAACACCTGGCCCATCTAGGAGTGGCACTGCAGTGTCACGCAGGATGTCCCTTCCAAAAAACCCTCCCCAAACAGCACATGACGCAAAGAAAAAAAGAGGCGCAATGAGGTAGCTGTGTGAGTAAGATAAGCGACCCTAGTGGCCGACACAAACACCGGGCCCATCTAGGAGTGGCACTGCAGTGTCACCCAGGATGTCCCTTCCAAAAAACCCTCCCCAAACAGCACATGACGCAAAGAAAAAAAGAGGCGCAATGAGGTAGCTGTGTGAGTAAGATAAGCGACCCTAGTGGCCGACACAAACACCGGGCCCATCTAGGAGTGGCACTGCAGTGTCACGCAGGATGTCCCTTCCAAAAAACCCTCCCCAAACAGCACATGACGCAAAGAAAAAAAGAGGCGCAATGAGGTAGCTGTGTGAGTAAGATAAGCGACCCTAGTGGCCGACACAAACACCGGGCCCATCTAGGAGTGGCACTGCAGTGTCACGCAGGATGTCCCTTCCAAAAAACCCTCCCCAAACAGCACATGACGCAAAGAAAAAAAGAGGCGCAATGAGGTAGCTGTGTGAGTAAGATAAGCGACCCTAGTGGCCGACACAAACACCGGGCCCATCTAGGAGTGTCACTGCAGTGTCACGCTGGATGGCCCTTCCAAAAAACACTCCCCAAACAGCACATGACGCAAATAAAAATGAAAGAAAAAAGAGGTGCAAGATGGAATTGTCCTTGGGCCCTCCCACCCACCCTTATGTTGTATAAACAGGACATGCACACTTTAACCAACCCATCATTTCAGTGACAGGGTCTGCCACACGACTGTGACTGAAATGATGGGTTGGTTTGGACCCCCACCTAAAAAGAAGCAATTAATCTCTCCTTGCACAAACTGGCTCTACAGAGGCAAGATGTCCACCTCATCATCATCCTCCGATATATCACCGTGTACATCCCCCTCCTCACAGATTATCAATTCGTCCCCACTGGAATCCACCATCTCAGCTCCCTGTGTACTTTGTGGAGGCAATTGCTGCTGGTCAATGTCTCCACGGAGGAATTGATTATCATTCATTTTAATGAACATCATCTTCTCCACATTTTCTGGATGTAACCTCGTACGCCGATTGCTGACAAGGTGAGCGGCTGCACTAAACACTCTTTCGGAGTACACACTGGAGGGAGGGAAACTTAGGTAGAATAAAGCCAGTTTGTGCAAGGGCCTCCAAATTGCCTCTTTTTCCTGCCAGTATACGTACGGACTGTCTGACGTGCCTACTTGGCCCCAAACATCACATGATGCAAAGATAAATAAAAAAAAAGAGGTGCAAGATGGAATTGTCCTTGGGCCTTCACACCCACCCTTATGTTGTGTATAAACAGGACACGCACACTTTAACAAACCCATCATTTCAGCGACAGGGTCTGTCACACGACTGTGGCTGAAATGACTGGTTGGTTTGGGCCCCCACCAAAAAAGAAGCAATCAATCTCTCCTCAAACTGGCTCTACAGAGGCAAGATGTCCACCTCCTCCTCATCGTCTGATTCCTCACCCCTTTCACTGTGTACATCCCCCTCCTCACAGAGTATTAATTCGTCCCCACTGGAATCCACCATCACAGGTCCCTGTATACTTTCTGGAGGCAATTGCTGGTAAATGTCTCCACGGAGGAATTCATTATAATTCATTTTGATGAACATCATCTTCTCCAGATTTTCTGGAAGTGACCTCGTACGCCGATCGCTGACAAGGTGACCGGCTGCACTAAACACTCTTTCGGAGTACACACTTGTGGGAGGGCAACTTAGGTAGAATAAAGCCAGTTTGTGCAAGGGCCTCCAAATTGCCTCTTTTTCCTGCCAGTATAAGTACGGACTGTCTGACGTGCCTACTTGGATGCGATCACTCATATAATCCTCCACCATTCTTTCAATGGTGAGAGAATCATATGCAGTGACAGTAGACGACATGTCCGTAATCGTTGTCAGGTCCTTCAGTCCGGACCAGATGTCAGCATCAGCAGTCGCTCCAGACTGCCCTGCATCACCGCCAGCGGGTGGGCTCGGAATTCTGAGCCTTTTCCTCGCACCCTTAGTTGCGGGAGAATGTGAAGGAGGAGATGTTGACAGGTCGCGTTCCGCTTGACTTGACAATTTTCTCACCAGCAGGTCTTTGAACCCCAGCAGACTTGTGTCTGCCGGAAAGAGAGATCCAAGGTAGGCTTTAAATCTAGGATCGAGCATGGTGGCCAAAATGTAGTGCTCTGATTTCAACAGATTGACCACCCGTGAATCCTTGTTAAGCGAATTAAGGGCTCCATCCACAAGTCCCACATGCCTAGCAGAATCGCTCTGTGTTAGCTCCTCCTTCAATGTCTCCAGCTTCTTCTGCAAAAGCCTGATGAGGGGAATGACCTGACTCAGGCTGGCAGTGTCTGAACTGACTTCACGTGTGGCAAGTTCAAAGGGCATCAGAACCTTGCACAATGTTGAAATCATTCTCCACTGCGCTTGAGACAGGTGCATTCGACCTCCTATATCGTGCTGAATTGTATAGGCTTGAATGGCCTTTTGCTGCTCCTCCAACCTCTGAAGCATATAGAGGGTTGAATTCCACCTCGTTACCACTTCTTGCTTCAGATGATGGCAGGGCAGGTTCAGTTGTTTTTGGTGGTGCTCCAGTCTTCTGTACGTGGTGCCTGTACGCCGAAAGTGTCCCGCAATTCTTCTGGCCACCGACAGCATCTCTTGCACACCCCTGTCATTTTTTAAAAAATTCTGCACCACCAAATTCAAGGTATGTGCAAAACATGGGACGTGCTGGAATTTGCCCATATTTAATGCACACACAATATTGCTGGCGTTGTCCGATGCCACAAATCCACAGGAGAGTCCAATTGGGGTAAGCCATTCCGCGATGATCTTCCTCAGTTGCCGTAAGAGGTTTTCAGCTGTGCGTATTCTGGAAAGCGGTGATACAAAGCGTAGCCTGCCTAGGAAAGAGTTGGCGTTTGCGAGATGCTGCTACTGGTGCCGCCGCTGCTGTTCTTGCGGCGGGAGTCCATACATCTACCCAGTGGGCTGTCACAGTCATATAGTCCTGACCCTGCCCTGCTCCACTTGTCCACATGTCCGTGGTTAAGTGGATATTGGGTACAACTGCATTTTTTAGGACACTGGTGAGTCTTTTTCTGACGTCCGTGTACATTCTCGGTATCGCCTGCCTAGAGAAGTGGAACCTAGATGGTATTTGGTAACGGGGGCACACTGCCTCAATAAATTGTCTAGTTCCCTGTGAACTAACGGCGGATACCGGACGCACGTCTAACACCAACATAGTTGTCAAGGCCTCAGTTATCCGCTTTGCAGCAGGATGACTGCTGTGATATTTCATCTTCCTCGCAAAGGACTGTTGGACAGTCAATTGCTTACTGGAAGTAGTACAAGTGGGCTTACGACTTCCCCTCTGGGATGACGATCGACTCCCAGCAGCAACAACAGCAGCGCCAGCAGCAGTAGGCATTACACTCAAGGATGCATCGGAGGAATCCCAGGCAGGAGAGGACTCGTCAGAATTGCCAGTGACATGGCCTGCAGGACTATTGGCATTCCTGGGTAAGGAGGAAATTGACACTGAGGGAGTTGGTGGGGTGGTTTGCGTGAGCTTGGTTACAAGAGGAAGGGATTTACTGGTCAGTGGACTGCTTCCGCTGTCACCCAAAGTTTTTGAACTTGTCACTGACTTATTATGAATGCGCTGCAGGTGACGTATAAGGGAGGATGTTCCGAGGTGGTTAACGTCCTTACCCCTACTTATTACAGCTTGACAAAGGCAACACACGGCTTGACAAATGTTGTCCGCATTTCTGTTGAAATACTTCCACACCGAAGAGCTGATTTTTTTGGTATTTTCACCAGGCATGTCAACGGCCCTATTCCTCCCACGGACAACAGGTGTCTTCCCGGGTGCCTGACTTAAACAAACCACCTCACCATCAGAATCCACCTGGTCAATTTCCTCCCCAGCGCCAGCAACACCCATATCCTCCTCATCCTGGTGTACTTCAACACTGACATCTTCAATCTGACTATCAGGAACTGGACTGCGGGTGCTCCTTCCAGCACTTGCAGGGGGCGTGCAAATGGTGGAAGGCGCATGCTCTTCACGTCCAGTGTTGGGAAGGTCAGGCATCGCAACCGACACAATTGGACTCTCCTTGTGGATTTGGGTTTTCGAAGAACGCACAGTTCTTTGCGGTGCTTTTGCCAGCTTGAGTCTTTTCATTTTTCTAGCGAGAGGCTGAGTGCTTCCATCCTCATGTGAAGCTGAACCACTAGCCATGAACATAGGCCAGGGCCTCAGCCGTTCCTTGCCACTCCGTGTGGTAAATGGCATATTGGCAAGTTTACGCTTCTCCTCCGACAATTTTATTTTAGGTTTTGGAGTCCTTTTTTTACTGATATTTGGTGTTTTGGATTTTACATGCTCTGTACTATGACATTGGGCATCGGCCTTGGCAGACGACGTTGCTGGCATTTCATCGTCTCGGCCATGACTAGTGGCAGCAGCTTCAGCACGAGGTGGAAGTGGATCTTGATCTTTCCCTAATTTTGGAACCTCAACATTTTTGTTCTCCATATTTTAATAGGCACAACTAAAAGGCACCTCAGGTAAACAATGGAGATGGATGGATACTAGTATACTTATGGATGGACTGCCGAGTGCCGACACAGAGGTAGCTACAGCCGTGGACTACCGTACTGTGTCTGCTGCTAATATAGACTGGATGATAATGAGATGAAATCAATATATATGTATATATAATATCACTAGTACTGCAGCCGGACAGGTATATATATTTATTATGTAATGACTGATGACGGACCTGCTGGACACTGTCAGCTCAGCAGCACCGCAGACTGCTACAGTAAGCTACTATAGTAGTATGTATAAAGAAGAAAGAAAAAAACAACAACCACGTGTAGGTGGTATACAATTATGGATGGACTGCCGAGTGCCGACACAGAGGTAGCTACAGCCGTGGACTAACGTACTGTGTCTGCTGATAATATAGACTGGATGATAATGAGATGAAATCAATATATATGTATATATAATATCACTAGTACTGCAGCCGGACAGGTATATATATTATATATTTATTATGTAATGACTGATGACGGACCTGCTGGACACTGTCAGCTCAGCAGCACCGCAGACTGCTACAGTAAGCTACTATAGTAGTATGTATAAAGAAGAAAGAAAAAAAAAAACAACCACGGGTAGGTGGTATACAATTATGGATGGACTGCCGAGTGCCGACACAGAGGTAGCTACAGCCGTGGACTAACGTACTGTGTCTGCTGATAATATAGACTGGATGATAATGAGATGAAATCAATATATATGTATATATAATATCACTAGTACTGCAGCCGGACAGGTATATATATTATATATTTATTATGTAATGACTGATGACGGACCTGCTGGACACTGTCAGCTCAGCAGCACCGCAGACTGCTACAGTAAGCTACTATAGTAGTATGTATAAAGAAGAAAGAAAAAAAAAACAACCACGGGTAGGTGGTATACAATTATGGATGGACTGCCGAGTGCCGACACAGAGGTAGCTACAGCCGTGGACTAACGTACTGTGTCTGCTGATAATATAGACTGGATGATAATGAGATGAAATCAATATATATGTATATATAATATCACTAGTACTGCAGCCGGACAGGTATATATATTTATTATGTAATGACTGATGACGGACCTGCTGGACACTGTCAGCTCAGCAGCACCGCAGACTGCTACAGTAAGCTACTATAGTAGTATGTATAAAGAAGAAAGAAAAAGAAAACAACCACGGGTAGGTGGTATACAATTATGGATGGACTGCCGAGTGCCGACACAGAGGTAGCTACAGCCGTGGACTAACGTACTGTGTCTGCTGATAATATAGATTGGATGATAATGAGATGAAATCAATATATATGTATATATAATATCACTAGTACTGCAGCCGGACAGGTATATATATTATATATTTATTATGTAATGACTGATGACGGACCTGCTGGACACTGTCAGCTCAGCAGCACCGCAGACTGCTACAGTAAGCTACTATAGTAGTATGTATAAAGAAGAAAGAAAAAAAAAACAACCACGGGTAGGTGGTATACAATTATGGATGGACTGCCGAGTGCCGACACAGAGGTAGCTACAGCCGTGGACTAACGTACTGTGTCTGCTGATAATATAGACTGGATGATAATGAGATGAAATCAATATATATGTATATATAATATCACTAGTACTGCAGCCGGACAGGTATATATATTATATATTTATTATGTAATGACTGATGACGGACCTGCTGGACACTGTCAGCTCAGCAGCACCGCAGACTGCTACAGTAAGCTACTATAGTAGTATGTATAAAGAAAAAAAAAAAAAAAAAACACGGGTAGGTGCTAGGTGGTATACAATATTATATATATATTATATACAATTATATATATATATAATATATATTAAACTCATAAACTGGTGGTGATTATTAAACTGGTGGTCAGGTCACTGGTCACACTATCAGCAACTTGCAAGTAGTACTCCTGAGTCCTAAGCAGACAATCCCAATATATATTATACTGGTGGTCAGTGTGGTCACAAACAATGGCAGTGTGGCTGGCACTCTAGCAGCAAAAGTGTGCACTGTACGTTATATGTACTCCTGAGTCCTGAGTCCTGCTCTCAGACTCTAACTGCTCCCCACTGTCAGTGTCTCCCCCACAAGTCAGATAATACAGTCACACTATCTCTCTCTATCACTTCAGCAAGTACTAGTAGTAGTAGTACTCCTCCTAATGCTCCCCAAATTACTACTGTGTCTCTCTCTGTCTCACTCTCTTCTCGAATCTCTATAAACGTAGAGGACGCCAGCCACGTCCTCTCCCTATGAATCTCAATGCATGTGTGAAAAATGGCGGCGACGCGCGGCTCCTTATATAGAATCCGAGTCTCGCGAGAATCCGACAGCGTGATGATGACGTTCGGGCGCGCTCGGGTTAACCGAGCAAGGCGGGAAGATCCGAGTCGCTCGGACTCGTGTAAAAAAACATGAAGTTCGGGCGGGTTCGGATTCCGAGGAACCGAACCCGCTCATCTCTAAATATAAGAAAAACAAAAATTAGCTCCATGTTAAAATTTGTGGGTGGAATACTGTACAATACAAATGTGTGTGTACTTACCAGATCCAGACTCTCCTGGGCCTCCTCTTCCACAACAACTGGAGACTCTGGATTCAGACTTTCCCATGGCGTTACCCACGGGTCTTGCTCCAAAATGAACTTTAATTGGTCATAGTAGCACAGAGTTGGCTTATAGATCTCATCTGTCCCGACTCCAGATCGCTATGATTCCTGCACCTTCTTGTGTTCCTTTACAAAGACTGTTTGGGAATTTGCTATTTTCTTCTTCACCCAAGGCACATCGGCAATAGAGTTTCTACCTCTACTGTACTGGATGAGCAGCTGATATGCCCAATTCCTCTTTGTTCTGTTAACCTACAAAATACAACTGTCACATACAAAGCGCCTAAAAATACTTTTAAATAATAATGAACAACATTATCACCTGAAAATACTATGCAGCAACCCAAATAATACTATTAAATATAAAAAACAATCACATTAAAACACTACGCAGCACCCCAAAAATGCATCCCTTAATGTGCCCGTCCCCTCCCCGTCCCCACAAACATTGGTGATGTACAGCGGCCATGTGGGCACATGCAGCACTCCTCTGCCCCCCAAAAAACATTAGTGCATGACTCATTACGTCACACCCCCCAAAAAAATAAACAAAAAACAATAAAAAACATCATTAGTGCATGACACATTACGCTGCACCGCACCATAGGGCATTCCCTCACAGAATGCCCCCCCCCCCCCCCCCCCGTCCCCATGTGCCTCCCAAACATTGGTGGTGTACTGTGTCCCCTCTCTATGCAGCCCACCATGTGCCTCCCAGTGGTGCAAGTAGAAAAAATGTCTTCGTGGTACTGTGTGTGCGCACCAAAGGTGCGCAGGCAAAAAAATAGGTGTGGCCAAATGCCATATTGGGTGCAGCCAATTAAAATAGAATACACATATGGGGGGGCTAGATATAGATATGACCCCAATAATGGCAGATACACACATTCTCCCAATCTCCCACACTGCCAGATATACAAATGCCCCACAGTCCCAGGAACATGTTGTGGCCCCCCCCCCCCTCCATCGTCGTTTATGAGATTTAAAAAATATTTTTTGCAGGCAGATGCTGCTGTCATTACGGAGTACTTTACCATCGCAGTCAGGATCACCTCTTTGTGGCATAACTTGTTTATATATTGAAACTGGAATGGATCATAATACAAACTGATAGTCAAAACAGTATATCTGCGCATGAGCTGCCATCATGCATGCTCCATCTCTCTCCTTCATGGAACCTTCAGAATACAGGAACAAACAAAGTGTAAGACATACATCATAGACTGTAAAACACATAACATATATACGAAAGCTCCACCTGCTGTCCCTCCTGTGTAACACATCAAGTCTGAATCTATTGAATGCTGTTTCTCAACAGATGCATGGCCCGCACCAGCATGAGGCTCCATCCCCCGTGCATCCAGTGTTGAAGTGTAGCCAACCTCCGACTCCAGCTTTCTGCTCTGGGCTGGAGCCGGGCTAACTATGCATTGCAGTGGCTGGATGTACCGGGGGGAGGGGAGAGGTCAGGCTGCAAATATGTCACAGATGGCCATCCACAGCCACATGATGTGCATTGCTGGCTGCGGACGGGAGGCACTTGTACCCGGCGGCTTTGTGTTGCGGCCGACCAGCTCCGCCTCCCTTTTCTCCCCTCTTCCTCAGCAGTGTCACGTCAGGCCAGGCTGCCGGGGGAGCTAATGCTGGCACAGGAGATTTTATTAGAAGGTAATGTTATTTTCTCTATCGTCCTAGTGGATGCTGGGGTTCCTGAAAGGACCATGGGGAATAGCGGCTCCGCAGGAGACAGGGCACAAAAGTAAAGCTTTCCGATCAGGTGGTGTGCACTGGCTCCTCCCCCTATGACCCTCCTCCAAGCCAGTTAGATTTTTGTGCCCGGCCGAGAAGGGTGCAATCTAGGTGGCTCTCCTAAAGAGCTGCTTAGAGAAAGTTTAGCTTAGGTTTTTTATTTTACAGTGAGTCCTGCTGGCAACAGGATCACTGCAACGAGGGACTTAGGGGAGAAGAAGTGAACTCACCTGCGTGCAGGATGGATTGGCTTCTTGGCTACTGGACATCAGCTCCAGAGGGACGATCACAGGTACAGCCTGGATGGTCACCGGAGCCTCGCCGCCGGCCCCCTTGCAGATGCTGAAACATGAAGAGGTCCAGAATCGGCGGCAGAAGACTCCTCAGTCTTCTAAAGGTAGCGCACAGCACTGCAGCTGTGCACCATTTTCCTCTCAGCACACTTCACACGGCAGTCACTGAGGGTGCAGGGCGCTGGGAGGGGAGCGCCCTGGGAGGCAAATGAAAACCTATTTGGCTAAAAAATACCTCACATATAGCCTCCGGGGGCTATATGGAGATATTTAACCCCTGCCAGAATACACTAATAAGCGGGAGACGAGCCCGCCGGAAAAGGGGCGGGGCCTATCTCCTCAGCACACAGCGCCATTTTCCTTACACAGCTCCGCTGGTCAGGACGGCTCCCAGGTCTCTCCCCTGCACTGCACTACAGAAACAGGGTAAAACAAGAGAGGGGGGGCAAAATAGTGGCAAAAATTATATTATAAAAGCAGCTATACAGGGAGCACTTATTATAAGGCTATCCCTGTCATATATAGCGCTTTTGGTGTGTGCTGGCAAACTCTCCCTCTGTCTCCCCAAAGGGCTAGTGGGGTCCTGTCTTCGTTAAGAGCATTCCCTGTGTGTCTGCTGTGTGTCGGTACGTGTGTGTCGACATGTATGAGGACGATATTGGTGTGGAGGCGGAGCAATTGCCAAATATGGGGATGTCACCTCCTAGGGGGTCGACACCAGAATGGATGCCTTTATTTATGGAATTACGGGATAGTGTCAACACGCTAAAGCAGTCGTTTGACGACATGAGACGGCCGGACAATCAGTTAGTGCCTGTCCAGGCGCCTCAAACACCGTCAGGGGCTGTAAAACGCCCTTTGCCTCAGTCGGTCGACACAGACCCAGACACAGGCACTGATTCCAGTGGCGACGGTGACGAATCAACCGTATTTTCCAGTAGGGCCACACGTTATATGATTTTGGCAATGAAGGAGGCGTTACATTTAGCTGATACTACAGGTACCACTAAACAGGGTATTATGTGGGGTGTGAAAAAACTACCTATAGTTTTTCCTGAATCAGAAGAACTAAATGATGTATGTGATGAAGCGTGGGTTGCCCCCGATAAAAAGATGCTAATTTCAAAGAAGTTATTAGCTTTATACCCTTTCCCGTCAGAGGTTAGGGCGCGCTGGGAAACACCTCCTAGGGTGGATAAGGCGCTCACACGCTTATCTAAACAAGTGGCGTTACCCTCTCCTGAGACGGCCGCACTTAAAGATCCAGCAGATAGGAGGATGGAAAATATCCAAAAAAGTATATACACACATACAGGTGTTATACTACGACCAGCTATAGCGACAGCCTGGATGTGCAGTGCTGGAGTAGCTTGGTCAGAGTCCCTGATTGAAAATATTGATACCCTGGATAGGGACAATGTTTTACTGTCTTTAGAGCAAATAAAGGACGCATTTCTTTATATGCGTGATGCACAGAGGGATATCTGCACACTGGCATCACGGGTAAGTGCTATGTCCATTTCGGCCAGAAGAAGTTTATGGACGCGACAGTGGTCAGGCGATGCGGACTCAAAACGGCATATGGAAGTTTTGCCGTATAAAGGGGAGGAGTTATTTGGAGTCGGTCTATCAGATTTGGTGGCCACGGCTACAGCCGGGAAATCCACCTTTTTACCTCAAGCTACTCCCCAACAGAAAAAGACACCGACTTTTCAACCGCAGCCCTTTCGTTCCTTTAAAAACAAGAGAGCAAAGGGATATTCATATCTGCCACGAGGCAGAGGAAGGGGGAAGAGACACCAACAGGCAGCTCCTTCCCAGGAACAGAAGCCCTCCCCCGCTTCTACAAAAGCCTCAGCATGACGCTGGGGCTTCTCAAGCGGACTCGGGGGCGGTGGGCGGTCGTCTCAAGAATTTCAGCGCGCAGTGGGCTCACTCGCAGGTAGATCCCTGGATCCTGCAGATAATATCTCAGGGGTACAGGTTGGAACTAGAGACAGATCCGCCTCGCCGTTTCCTGAAGTCTGCTTTACCAACGTCCCCCTCCGAAAGGGAGACGGTTTTGGAAGCCATTCACAAGCTGTACTCTCAGCAGGTGATAGTCAAGGTACCTCTTCTACAACAGGGAAAGGGGTATTATTCCACTCTATTTGTGGTACCGAAGCCGGACGGCTCGGTAAGACCTATTCTAAATCTGAAGTCCTTGAACCTGTACATAAAGAAGTTCAAGTTCAAAATGGAGTCACTCAGAGCAGTGATAGCGAACCTGGAAGAAGGGGACTTTATGGTGTCCTTGGACATCAAGGATGCGTACCTCCACGTTCCAATTTACCCCTCACACCAGGGGTACCTCAGGTTCGTTGTACAAAACTGTCACTATCAGTTTCAGACGCTGCCGTTCGGATTGTCCACGGCACCTCGGGTCTTTACAAAGGTAATGGCCGAGATGATGATTCTTCTTCGAAGAAAAGGCGTATTAATTATCCCATACTTGGACGATCTCCTAATAAGGGCAAGGTCCAGAGAACAGCTAGAGAGGGGATTAGCACTGTCTCAAGAAGTGCTAAAACAGCACGGCTGGATTCTGAATATTCCAAAATCCCAGTTAATGCCGACAACTCGTCTGCTGTTCCTAGGGATGATTCTGGACACGGTTCAGAAAAAGGTTTTTCTCCCGGAGGAAAAAGCCAAGGAGTTATCCGAGCTTGTCAGGAACCTCCTAAAACCAGGAAAGGTGTCTGTACATCAATGCACAAGAGTCCTGGGAAAAATGGTGGCTTCTTACGAAGCAATTCCATTCGGCAGATTCCATGCACGAATTTTCCAGAGGGATCTGTTGGACAAATGGTCAGGGTCGCATCTTCAGATGCACCAGCGGATAACCCTGTCTCCAAGGACAAGGGTATCTCTTCTGTGGTGGTTGCAGAGTGCTCATCTATTGGAGGGCCGCAGATTCGGCATACAGGATTGGATCCTGGTGACCACGGACGCCAGCCTGAGAGGCTGGGGAGCAGTCACACAAGGAAGAAACTTCCAGGGAGTGTGGACGAGCCTGGAAACGTCTCTTCACATAAACATTCTGGAACTAAGAGCAATCTACAATGCTCTAAGCCAGGCAGAACCTCTGCTTCAAGGAAACCCGGTGTTGATCCAGTCGGACAACATCACGGCAGTCGCCCATGTAAACAGACAGGGCGGCACAAGAAGCAGGAGTGCAATGGCAGAAGCTGCAAGGATTCTTCGCTGGGCAGAGAATCATGTGATAGCACTGTCAGCAGTGTTCATCCCGGGAGTGGACAACTGGGAAGCAGACTTCCTCAGCAGACACGACCTTCACCCGGGAGAGTGGGGACTTCATCCGGAAGTCTTCCACATGCTGGTAACCCGTTGGGAAAGACCAATGGTGGACATGATGGCGTCTCGCCTCAACAAAAAACTGGACAGGTATTGCGCCAGGTCAAGAGATCCGCAGGCAATAGCTGTGGACGCGCTGGTAACGCCTTGGGTGTACCAGTCGGTGTATGTGTTTCCTCCTCTGCCTCTCATACCAAAAGTATTGAGAATTATACGGCAAAGAGGCGTAAGAACGATACTAGTGGTTCCGGATTGGCCAAGAAGGACTTGGTACCCGGAACTTCAAGAGATGATCACGGAAGATCCGTGGCCTCTACCTCTAAGGAGGGACTTGCTTCAGCAGGGTCCCTGTCTGTTTCAAGACTTACCGCGGCTGCGTTTGACGGCATGGCGGTTGAACGCCGGATCCTAAAGGAAAAAGGCATGCCGGAAGAAGTCATTCCTACTTTGATTAAAGCAAGGAAGGAAGTAACCGTGCAACACTATCACCGCATTTGGCGAAGATATGTTGCGTGGTGCGAGGATCGGAGTGCTCCGACGGAGGAATTTCAACTGGGTCGATTCCTACATTTCCTGCAATCAGGATTGTCTATGGGTCTCAAATTGGGATCTATTAAGGTTCAAATTTCGGCCCTGTCGATTTTCTTTCAAAAAGAATTGGCTTCAGTTCCTGAAGTCCAGACTTTTGTTAAGGGAGTGCTGCATATACAGCCTCCTGTGGTGCCTCCAGTGGCACCGTGGGATCTCAATGTGGTTTTGGAATTTCTAAAATCTCATTGGTTTGAACCACTAAAAAAGGTGGAATTAAAATATCTCACATGGAAAGTGACCATGTTACTAGCCCTGGCTTCGGCCAGGAGAGTGTCAGAACTGGCAGCTTTATCTTACAAAAGCCCATATCTGATTTTCCATTCGGACAGGGCAGAACTGCGGACTCGTCCGCATTTTCTCCCTAAGGTGGTGTCAGCATTTCATCTGAACCAGCCTATTGTAGTGCCTGCGGCTACAAGTGACTTGGAGGACTCCAAGTTACTGGACGTTGTCAGAGCATTAAAAATATATATTGCAAGGACAGCTGGAGTCAGAAAATCTGACTCGTTGTTTATATTGTATGCACCCAACAAGATGGGTGCTCCTGCGTCTAAGCAGACGATTGCTCGTTGGATCTGTAGCACAATCCAACTTGCACATTCTGTGGCAGGCCTGCCACAGCCTAAATCTGTAAAGGCCCACTCCACAAGGAAGGTGGGCTCATCTTGGGCGGCTGCCCGACAACTTTGCCGAGCAGCTACGTGGTCAGGGGAGAACACGTTTGTAAAATTTTACAAATTTGATACTCTGGCTAAGGAGGACCAGGAGTTCTCTCATTCGGTGCTGCAGAGTCATCCGCACTCTCCCGCCCGTTTGGGAGCTTTGGTATAATCCCCATGGTCCTTTCAGGAACCCCAGCATCCACTAGGACGATAGAGAAAATAAGAATTTACTTACCGATAATTCTATTTCTCGGAGTCCGTAGTGGATGCTGGGCGCCCATCCCAAGTGCGGATTATCTGCAATAATTGTACATAGTTATTGTTAACTAATTCGGGTTATTGTTTAGGAAGCCATCTTTCAGAGGCTCCTCTGTTATCATACTGTTAACTGGGTTTGATCACAAGTTGTACGGTGTGATTGGTGTGGCTGGTATGAGTCTTACCCGGGATTCAAAATTCCTCCCTTATTGTGTACGCTCGTCCGGGCACAGTACCTAACTGGCTTGGAGGAGGGTCATAGGGGGAGGAGCCAGTGCACACCACCTGATCGGAAAGCTTTACTTTTGTGCCCTGTCTCCTGCGGAGCCGCTATTCCCCATGGTCCTTTCAGGAACCCCAGCATCCACTACGGACTCCGAGAAATAGAATTATCGGTAAGTAAATTCTTATTGTTTCCTGTGAGGAAAACACTGTGTGAAGTATACAGTGAAGTACTACAGTGATGTGGTGGAGAATATTGAAGGGGGGTTAGCAATTGGAGGTGACTATTAGGGGGTGGGGGTTGCTATAAGAGGACAACATGGGGGGAGGGGCTGTGCCTAGACATGCCTGCAGACTCTCTCACTCTATCATCTACCAGATCTATCAACGCACCCTCTCCCTGTACTCGACCTGACCTGTCCCAGCACCCTCACCCTATCCCCTACCAGACCTGTCACCTACCAGACCTGTCCCCGCACCCTCTCCCTGTCCCTGATCAGACCTGTCACCTACCAGATCTGTCCCTGCATCCTCACCCTGTCCTCGACCAGACCTGTCCCAGCACCCTCACCCTGTCCCTGACCAGACCTATCACCTACCAGACCTGTCCCTGCACCCTCTCCCTGTCCCTGACCAGACCTGTCACCTACCAGATCTGTCCCCGCACCCTCTCCCTGTCCTCGACCTGACCTGTCCCAGCACCTTCACCCTGTCCCCTACCAAACTTATCACCTACTATACCTGTCCCCGCACCCTCTCTCTGTCACTGACCAGACCTGTCCTCTCACCCTGTCCCCTATCAGACCTATCCCCTACCAAACCTGTCCCAGCACGCTAACCCTGTCCCTTACCAGACCTGTCCTCTCACCTTGCCCCCTCACCTTGTCCCCTACCAGACCTATCCCCTACCAGATCTGTCCCCGCACCCTCTCCCTATCCCCTACCAGACCTATCCCCTACAAGACTTGTCCCCACCTCACCCTATCCCCTACCAGACCTAACCTCTCAGCCTATTCCCTACCAGACCTGTCCCCACACCCTCACCCTATCCCCTACCAGACCTGTCCTCTCACCCTGTCCTCTCATCCTGTCCCCAACCAGACCTATCCCCTACCAGACCTGTCCCCGCGCCCTCACCCTGTCCCCTACCAGACCTGTCCTCTCACCTTGTCCCCTCATCCTGTCCCCTACCAGACCTGTCCCTGCACCCTCACCCTGTCCCCTACCAGACCTGTCCTCTCACCCTGTCCCCTACCAGACCTGTCCCCGCACTCTCACCCTGTCCCCTACCAGACCAGTCCTCTCACCTTGTCCCCTCACCCTATCCCCTACCAGACCTGTCCTCTCACCCTGTCCCCTACCAGACCTATCCCCTACCAGACCTGTCCCCGCACCCTCACCCTATACCCTACCAGACCTGTTATCTCACCCTGTCCCCTACCAGACCTATCCCCTACCAGACCTGTCCCCGCACCCTCACTCTATCCCCTACCAGACCTGTCCTCTCACCCTGTCCTCTCATCCTGTCCCCAACCAGACCTATCCCCTACCAGACCTGTCCCCGCACCCTCACCCTGTCCCCTACCAGACCTGTCCTCTCACCTTGTCCCCTCATCCTGTCCCCTACCAGACCTGTGCCTGCACCCTCACCCTGTCCCCTACCAGACCTGTCCTCTCACCCTGTCCCCTCACCCTGTCCCCTACCAGACCTGTACCCGCACTCTCACCCTGTCCCCTACCAGACCTGTCCTCTCACCTTGTCCCCTCACCCTATCCCCTACCAGACCTGTCCTCTCACCCTGTCCCCTACCAGACCTATCCCCTACCAGACCTGTCCCCGCACCCTCACCCTATCCCCTACCAGACCTGTCCTCTCACCCTGTCCCCTACCAGACCTATCCCCACCCAGACCTGTCCCCGCACCCTCACTCTATCCCCTACCAGACCTGTCCTCTCTCCCTATCCCCTACCAGATCTATCCCCTACAAGACTTGTCCCCACACCCTCACCCTATCCCCTACCAGACCTAACCTCTCAGCCTATTCCCTACCAGACCTATCTCCTACCAGACCTGTCCCCACACCCTCACCCTATCCCCTACCAGACCTGTCCTCTCACCCTGTCCTCTCATCCTGTCCCCAACCAGACCTATCCCCTACCAGACCTGTCCCCGCACCCTTACCCTGTCCCCTACCAGACCTGTCCTCTCACCCTGTCCCCTCACCCTGTCCCCTACCATACCTGTCCCCGCACCCTCACCCTGTCCCCTACCAGACCTGTCTTCTCACCTTGTCCCCTCACCCTGTCCCCTACCAGACCTGTCCCCGCACCCTCAACCTGTCCCCTACCAGACCTGTCCTCTCACCCTGTCCCCTCACCCTGTCCCCTACCAGACCTGTCCCTGCACCCTGTCCCCTACCAGACCTGTCCTCTCACCCTGTCCCCTACCAGACCTGTCCCCGCACTCTCACCCTGTCCCCTACCAGACCTGTCCTCTCACCTTGTCCCATCACCCTATCTCCTACCAGACCTGTCCTCTCACCCTGTCCCCTACCAGACCTGTCCCCGCACCCTCACCCTATCCCCTACCAGACCTGTCCTCTCACCCTATCCCCTACCAGACCTATCCCCTCCCAGACCTGTACCCGCACCCTCACCCTATCCCCTACCAGACCTGTCCTCTTACCCTGTCCTCTACCAGACCTATCTCCTACCAGACCTGTTCCCGCACCCTCACCCTATCCCCTACCAGACCTGTCCTCTCACCCTGTCCCCTCACCTTGTCCCCTTCCAGACCTATCCCCTACCAGACCTGTCCCCTACCAGACCTGTCCCCGCACCCTCACCCTGTTCCCTACCAGACCGGTCCCTGCACCCTCACTCTGTCGCCTAACAGACCTGTCCCAGCACCCTCACCCTGTCCCCTACCAAACTTATCACCTACCAGAGCTGTCTCCGAACCCTCTCCCTGTCCCCTTCCAGACCTGTCCTCTCACCCTGTCCCCTCACCCTGTCCCCTACCAGACCTGTCCCCGCACCCTCACCCTGTCCCCTACCAGACCTGTCCTCTCACCCTGTCCCCTCACCCTGTCCCCTACCAGACCTGTCCCCGCACCCTCACCCTGTCCCCTACCAGACCTGTCTTCTCACCTTGTCCCCTCACCCTGTCCCCTACCAGACCTGTCCCCGCACCCTCAACCTGTCCCCTACCAGACCTGTCCTCTCACCCTGTCCCCTCACCCTGTCCCCTACCAGACCTGTCCCTGCACCCTGTCCCCTACCAGACCTGTCCTCTCACCCTGTCCCCTCACCCTGTCCCCTACCAGACCTGTCCCCGCACTCTCACCCTGTCCCCTACCAGACCTGTCCTCTCACCTTGTCCCCTCACCCTATCTCCTACCAGACCTGTCCTCTCACCCTGTCCCCTACCAGACCTGTCCCCGCACCCTCACCCTATCCCCTACCAGACCTGTCCTCTCACCCTATCCCCTACCAGACCTATCCCCTCCCAGACCTGTACCCGCACCCTCACCCTATCCCCTACCAGACCTGTCCTCTTACCCTGTCCTCTACCAGACCTATCTCCTACCAGACCTGTTCCCGCACCCTCACCCTATCCCCTACCAGACCTGTCCTCTCACCCTGTCCCCTCACCTTGTCCCCTTCCAGACCTATCCCCTACCAGACCTGTCCCCTACCAGACCTGTCCCCGCACCCTCACCCTGTTCCCTACCAGACCGGTCCCTGCACCCTCACTCTGTCGCCTAACAGACCTGTCCCAGCACCCTCACCCTGTCCCCTACCAAACTTATCACCTACCAGAGCTGTCTCCGAACCCTCTCCCTGTCCCCTTCCAGACCTGTCCTCTCACCCTGTCCCTTCACCCTGTCCCCTACCAGACCTGTCCCCTACCAGACCTGTCCTCTCACCTTGTCCCCTCACCCTGTCCCCTACCAGACCTGTAGCCGCACCCTCACCCTGTCCCCTACCAGACCTGTCCTCTCACCCTGTCCCCTCACCCTGTCCCCTACCAGACCTGTGCCTGCACCCTCACCCTGTCCCCTACCAGACCTGTCCTCTCACCCTGTCCCCTCACCCTGTCCCCTACCAGACCTGTCCCCGCACTCTCACCCTGTCCCCTACCAGACCTGTCCTCTCACCTTGTCCCCTCACCCTATCTCCTACCAGACCTGTCCTCTCACCCTGTCCCATACCAGACCTGTCCCCGCACCCTCACCCTATCCCCTAACAGACCTGTCCTCTCACCCTATCCCCTACCAGACCTATCCCCTCCCAGACCTGTCCCCGCACCCTCACCCTATCCCCTACCAGACCTGTCCTCTCACCCTGTCCTCTACCAGACCTATCTCCTACCAGACCTGTTCCTGCACCCTCACCCTATCCCTACCAGACCTGTCCTCTCACCCTGTCCCCTCACCTTGTCCCCTTCCAGTCCTATCCCCTACCAGACCTGTCCCCTACCAGACCTGTCCCCGCACCCTCACCCTGTTCCCTACCAGACCGGTCCCTGCACCCTCACTCTGTCCCCTAACAGACCTGTCCCAGCACCCTCACCCTGTCCCCTACCAAACTTATCACCTACCAGAGCTGTCTCCGAACCCTCTTCCTGTCCATGACCAGACCTGTCATCTCAAGGTAACATTATGAAATTACCATAGACCATCACCAGTCTACGTCCACAGTGGGGCCCACACACCATTGGACGTGCCCCCACAAAAAAATGACTTCCCCCCACAACATTGGCAACACCCCCTGCAGCTGCACACAGGCCAGTGGTAGTCAACCCTGGTCCTTGAGACCTACCAACAGTTCACATTTTCCAACTCACCTAGCAGGTGCACAGGTGCAGTCATTACTCACTGACACATTTTAAAAGATCCACAGATTTAGCTAAGTACTTAATTTGTGATTCTGTGAGGAGACCTGGACAAACATTAACTGTTGGTAGCTCTCGAGGACCAGGGTTGGCTACCCCTGCATTAGGCCCTTCATGAATTTCAGCTCCAGGCCAATGTGTACTTTAATCTGGCACTGCAGATACACATGTCCCTACAGTGCCAGATACATATATGCCCCAAAGTGCCTGGTACACATGCCCTCACAGTGCCAGATATGCCCCCAGTGCCAGATACATATATGCCCCAAGATATGCCCCCAGTGCCAGATACATAAATGTCCCAAGTGCCAGATTCATAAATGCCCACAGTGCCAGATACACATGTCCCCACAGTGCCAGATATGCCCCCCAGTGCCAGATTCACATATGCCCCCACAGTGCCAGATACATATATGCCCCACAGTGCTAGATACATATATGCCCCAAAGTGCCAGATACATATATTCCCCAAAGTGCCAGGTACATATATGCCCCACAGTGCCAGGTACATATATGCCCACAGTGCCAGATACATATATGCCCCACAGTGCCAGATACACATGCCCCCACAGTGCCAGATATGCCCTCATTGCCAGATACATAAATGCCCCCAGTGCCAGATACACATGTCCCCACAGTGCCAGATATGCCCCCAGTGCCAGATATGCCCCCAGTGCCAGATACAGATATGCCCCCAGTGCCAGATACACATGTCCCCACAGTGCCAGTGTGCTGCTCACTGCGCTGCTACTGTGAGGGGAGGAGAGCGCAGTTTGCACCTCTCCTGCCCCTCGGTCTCCTGCGGCGGTGTGGGTGTCTATCTTCAATAAGGCGCCGGTCCGTGAGCCAATCACAGCTCACGGTTCGGCAGCCAATCAGCAACCTTAGCTGCCGGTCCGCAAGCTCTGATTGGCTCACGGGCCAGTTCTGAATTGAAGATAGATACTGAGGGGCAGGAGAGGTGCACGCTTCACTCTCCTCCCCTCACAGCAGCAGCGCCGCACGGTGAGCAGCACTTGGAGGGGGAAGGTGTGTGTCGGGCAGCGGTGGCTGTGAGCATGCGGAGGATGGAAGAGCCGCAGGTTGGCCACCGCTGCACTAGATAGTACACCAACCTAGCAAGGATTGACATGCCTGCACAGTCTATGTAGGCTTGCGATACCGACCCCACGGGACCGCACATCGGGATCGAATTGGGATCGCAAGCGGCATAACACCTTGCTTTTTGAATTAACTTTTCTTGCAATTTTGACTATATAGTCAAAATAAAAAATAAAATCTCACCGTGTGTACCTTTAGAGCTTGAAATAGTGCATAGACGAGATACAAAATTGATCAAGGGGTTAGAGGTGCTGGATTATGAGGAAAGGCTTACTAGGTTAGATATGTTTAGACTAGAAAAGAGGCATCTAAGAGGGGACATTATATATATTTATACATTTATAAAAGGACAGTACATGGAGCTAGCAGGAGATCTGTTTATTGAGCCTAATTCAGGGCCAGATTTATTAAGCTCGGTGAAGTGATAAAGTGGAAGGTGATAAAGGACCAGCCAATCAGATCCTAACTTCCATGTAACAGGCTGGGTTTAAAAAATGACAGTTAGGAGCTGACTGGCTGGTGCGTTATCACCTTCCAATTTATCACTTCACCGAGCTTAATAAATCTGCCCCTCAGACCTGATGGTAGATGTGCTAAATTTAGCACATCTACGATTAGCTACCCTGACATGTGGGGGGACGCCCAGCACAGGGCTAGTCCGACCCGCATGTCTGGCTCTGCCCCGCCGCACAGGTACCAAAGCATCGCTCGGCGGCAATGCTTTTGTACCTGAATAGTAGCTCCCTACCAGCGCAGCTCTCGGTCAATACTTTTAAAAACGGCTTAGATAAACTTCTAACTGAAAAAAATATCCAAGCATTTAACTTCTAAATGTATGTATCTACAGGGCCGGCGCTACCATTAGGCAGCTGCCTATGGGCGCTGGCCACTGGAGGGCGGCATGCTCCACTTAAATGTATTTTACTAAAAAAATAATATTTTGCTAAGTAAGCCCAGGGGCGGCCGCGGCGAGGGTCTAGCCTGCCACAGCCGTCAGTCACCTCACTAACGCCAGTAGGTTTGATTTCCCTGCTCCATGTCTCTAACAGAAATAGACGGAGCTGCGCGTATGAGAGAGCAGGTCAGGAGACGGGCGCCGCCCACACTGACACGTCCTAGGCGCCGTCAGCACTAACATGCCGTGCGCTTGTGAATAACACCCTGTGCGGCGCCCGTCTCTTGACCTGCTCTCTCATACGCGCAGCTCCGTCTATTTCTGTTAGAGACATGGAGCAGGGAAATCAAACCTACTGGCGTTAGTGAGGTGAGTGACGGCTGTGGCAGGCTAGACCCTCGCCGCGGCCGCCCCTGGTCTGGGTTTACCGTTTACCTAGGAAAATATCATTTTTAGAGAGGAGGAGCAGGGGCAGGGCTGTCGGCATTATGCTGAGGAGACAGCACTTCAAGTTCTCCCCTCTGGCTGCCATCGACGATCCCTCCCCCTAACATTAACGTCATTACTGCTGCCGGAAGCCCCAAGATAAGCATAGAATGGGCAGAGGGGAGACGCTGCGGATGGTGATGTCTACTGCGTCTGAAAGGCAAGAGAAGCCTCCCTGCTACCCCGCGTCTCCCTATCCCCTCCCTCCCTGCCGCCCCGCGTCTCCCTATCCCCTCCCTCCCTGCCGCCCCGCGTCTCCCTATCCCCTCCCTCCCACCCCGCGTCTCCCTATCCCCTCCCTCCCTGCTGCCCCATGTCTCCCTATCCACTCTCTGACACCCAGCGTCTCCCTATCCCCTCCCTGCAGCTCCACGTCTCCCAATCCCCTCCCTGCAGCTCCGCGTCTCCCTAACCCCTCCCTGGCGCCCCGCATCTCCCTATCCCCTCCCTGCAGCTTCGCATCTCCCTATCCCCACCCTGCAGCTCCGCGTCTCCCTATCCCCTCCCGCCCCACGTCTCCCTATCCACTCTCTGCCGCCCCACGTCTCCCTATCCACTCTCTGCCGCCCCGCGTCTCCCTATCCACTCTCTGCCGCCCCGCGTCTCCCTATCCCCTCCCTGCCGCTCCATGTCTCCCTATCCCCTCCCTCCCTGCCGCCCCACGTCTCCCTATCCCCTCCCTGGCGCCCCGCGTCACCCTATCCCCTCCCTGCAGCTTCGCATCTCCCTATCCCCACCCTGCAGCTCCGCGTCTCCCTATCCCCTCCCGCCCCACGTCTCCCTATCCACTCTCTGCCGCCCCACGTCTCCCTATCCCCTCCCTGTCGCCCCGCGTCTCCCTATCCACTCTCAGCCGCCCCGCGTCTCCCTATCATCCTGCGTCTCCCTATCCCCTCGATGCTGCCCTTTCAAGATTCTACTACGGGGGCCCACAAAGCAGGGACGTGTAGTCAGGGGAGGCAGTGCCTCCCCTGCCATTAATGATTAAAATAATATAAAGAAGATACTTATGACACATATTCTGTGTCATAAGTAATCTATTTATATTATGATAAGCATTTTAAATCTTTAAATCACTTTGGGAGGCACAGATAGCAGTGCCTCCCATTAACAATTGGAATGGGAGAGAAAGGGGAGCGGGGCCAAGCACAGGGTTGTAAAAGCCCATTAAAAAACTGCGGGGGAAGCGGCACATATGCCAGTGCCTCGTTGACAGGGAAAACCTGCCCCTCCCAGCGAGGCAGATGTGATTGGACAGCGGATCCAGTACTGGATCCGCTGGTCCAATCACCCATAGGCATTGAGGTCAAGCTGCGGCGGGACCCGACGCTACAGTGGAGCTGCCTGCCACTTCAGGAGCGCGGCGGGGGGCAGCGGCGGCGGGACCCGATGTTGGAGTTGCCTACAGCAGCGGCAGCTCCAGAGACAATGGGCAGCGCTGTTACCTCTATTTTCGTGCCCTCAGCATCTCCGGCAGCATCTGCTTCCTCCGGGACTGAGGAACCAGGACCACTAAGGTGAGGGGGGGGGGGAGTTGTGCTTGGTGGTGTCTGGGCAGCTTACCCCCAGATCACTTGGACTGCAGCTCACCCCCAGTGATCTGGGGGTGAGCTGCAGTCCAAGTGATCTGGGGGTGAGCTGCAGTCCAAGTGATCTGGGGGTAAGCTGCAGTCCAAGTGATCTGGGCAAGATCACTTGGACTCCAGCTCACCCCCAGATCACTTGGACGCAGGGACAGGGAAAAATAAATAAAATAAATGTAAAAAAATGATATATTTATATCACAGCTGCCCGCCGCCCACCGCTGACCAGTGCTCACTGCTGCACGCTGTACCGCCATTGAAAGTTGACCACCGCAGACCACAACTGGCGGTGGTCAGAGGGACATCAACGCCGCAGCGACGAAGGACAGCTTAGTACCGCCGCATCCCCCGCAGACCATGGGCTCATACGCCACCGACAACCACAGTCCCTTCCGCACCTCCGCTGCACATATCAGGTAATGTTCCCCTATGTCCCTGCTGTCACGCTCTCAGTCCCTGCTGTCACTCAGTCCCTGCTGTCACTCTCTCAGTCCCTGCTGTCAATCTCTCAGTTCCTGCTGTCACTCTCTCTCCCTGTCCATGAATTGTGGGTCATACCGTTTGCTATAATGTGAATTTCGGCTCATACCATGTGCTACAATGTGAATTTCGGCTCATACCATGTGGTAAAATCAGAATTTTGGGTCATACCATGTGCTGTAATGTGAATTTCGGGTCATACCATGTGCTATAATGTGAATTTCGGCTCATACAGTGTGGTAAAATCTGAATTTTGGGTCATAGCGTGTTCTGTAATGTGAATTTCGGCTCATACCGTGTGCTGTAATGTGAATTTCGGCTCATACGGTGTGCTGTAATGTGAATTTCAGTTCATACTGTGTGGTAAAATATGAATTTCGGGTCATACGGTGTGCTGTAATGTGAATTTTGGCTCATACGGTGTGCTGTAATGTGAATTTCGGCTCATACGGTGTGCTGTAATGTGAATTTCGGTTCATACTGTGTGGTAAAATATGAATTTCGGCTCATACTGTGTGCTGTAGTGTGAATTTTGGCTCATACCGTGTGCTGTAATGTGACTTTTGGCTCATACCATGTGCTGTAGTGTGAATTTCGGCTCATTTCGTGTGCTGTAATGTGAATTTCGGGTCATACTGTGTGGTATCAGGTGAAAGGGGCGCCAGTACTAGATAGTATAAGGGGTCCCACTACACTGAAGGACACGCCCCATTTGAGTAGCCACACCCCCTCTTCCGGAGGCGCGCGCATAATTGCAACCTTCACTTTTCCATACCCCCACTTCAAAATGTCCACATCGACCACTGTAAATGTATGTGTGTGTGTGTGTGTGTGTGTGTGTGTGTGTGTGTGTGTGTGTATGTATATATATATATATATATATATATGTAGAATAACGAGGCGGCACTCAAAGACTTGCAAAAAAATCAAACGTGTATTTTGTGCTGTCAACGTTTCGGGGACCACCTCCCCTTCGTCAGGATAACTACAACAGTGCATAAATCAAACTTATATAGCAATGAACTTACCCCCCCTGGATAATTCCCCACGCTCGTTCTCCCCTGGCCACGCCACTCGGGCTTCCGTTCGGCGTCACCGCTCGCATCAGCGGCACCGGAAGTGACGTCGCGGCTCCCTCCTGTGTGGCCATGGAGACGCTGTAAACAAAACAAAAGATGTAGAAACACTCGTGTCTATTTGGAAGACTGCTACATCAAATAAGTTGCAGATAAAAAAGTACATAATCGTGCTACCAGAAACCAACAACATGGTTGTCAATACATAAGAACAACATGTTTTTCTAGAGTTACATTATACAATTATACACAATGCTACCAATAATCATGACAATACGTTATTCAGTGTAGCATATTAAAACAAAATAGGCATAATCAAATGCATATAAAATGTGTGCAAGTACCCTATCAAATGACCAGACAGACTGCACCTCATCACGAACAATCCAGGTGAGATGTCTATGGTCCATATAAACCTGAAAAACATTACACCACCTGGACTGCCTCTGTTTTTATACCCCTTTCGCAGCAACTCTACAACCATATCTGGAAATTGCCACAAGAGTGGTAAAACAGACCCTCTATGACACAAAACATTCTCCCTATTTATAAAAAATTGATAAGGCCTAGGCTATCATTCAGCCCACCCGGTTTAAGAGTATTGAGTCTATGTATCCACATAGACTCAAGTTGAAGGAGTTTTTTGCCTCTATTGCCCCCACGAGGAGACTCAGGGACATGATCTATAATATGGTGTTTAAATGTAGCCATACTGTGCCTATGTTCTACAAAATGTTTAGCTACAGGCTGTTCTCCATTACCAGATGCCAGTGCGTTCCTTATAGCGAGTCGGTGTTGGGCCATCCTCACCTTGAATTGACATTCGGTCTTTCCAATGTAATAGCGCCCGCATGGGCATATGATGGCATACACCACGAATTTAGAAGTGCAGGTGAGGGGCCATCTGATGTTAAATTTTTCCCCAGAAAATGGGTGCGAGATGCTATCGCCAGGAGACATGTGAGTGCACGTAGTGCACCCAGTGCACTTAAAGCAGCCATTTCTCCGAGTCATGAAATGCCTGGGAGGGGGTGTCTTAAACCTAGCCATGTCGGTCTTCACTACCATGTCTCTGATGTTACGGCCTCTGGTGTAACTGGGCATTACCCTCATGTCCCGGAATATTTTTAAATCGGGGTCTGTGGACACTATTGGCCAAAGATGTCGCAACCTTTTAGCATTTTGTTCGCTGTTCACATTGAATTCCTTGACCCACGGGATGACTCTAGACATGTCCCGTGTCTGGGTGGCCTTTAGTAACTCCTCCCTACTTTTGGCTGCCGCCTTTTGTCTGGCCGCGCGGAGGAGGTCTCGAGGATAACCTCTTTTAACAAACCTCTGCTCCATTTCTTCCAGCTGTGCGTCTCTCACTGTGCTGTCACTGTTTACCCTACACACCCGCAGGAATTGGGAAAATGGCAGCCCCTGAACCGTGGATCTGGGGTGGAAACTGTCAAACCTCAGGATTGTGTTACGATCCGATGGTTTTTTTATAAAGACTCGTCTCCACCATCCCTGCTCTGAGGTTCAATTGTATGTCTAAATAGCAGATCTCAGTGCTACTGAAATTCATGGTTAATTTCACGGGACTGTCTGTGGCATTATGCGTCGTCACAAGATCAAGCAGATCTTGCACATCTCCTCTCCAAAATAATAGCAGGTCGTCTATATACCTATAGTAGATGAACAATCTCTGGGCTATTCGAGGATCAGTGAAAAATAACGCCCGCTCCACCTCCCACATATATGCATTAGCGAACGAGAGTGCCACGGCCGACCCCATGGCACACCCCGTTCGTTGTCTATAAAAGACACCATCAAACATAAAAAAATTGTGTGATAAGGTGAACCGTAGTAATGCAATAAAAAAATCTACATCTGGGCCTATATATGCACTATTGCCCACGATCAACTGCCTCACGGCCTGTAAACCCTGCTCGTGCGGAATGCACGTGTACAGGCTTGTGACGTCTATGGTGGCCAGAGTGACATCCTCTGGTACTTGATTAATCTGTAACAACCTCTGTAATAACATGCTTGAATCTTTAAGATGGGTGAACGTGCCCTGTATACAGGGCTGTAGATAAGCATCCAGGTATATCGCCAAAATGGCCCGTCATCCCTTTGTTCTATACCATCCCCAAGGTGCATAAGGACGCACAGAGACCCCCGGGGAGACCTATCATCTCGGCCCGGGGTTCTCTGTGTGAGCCTTTGGCGATATACCTGGATGCTTATCTACAGCCCTGTATACAGGGCACGTTCACCCATCTTAAAGATTCAAGCATGTTATTACAGAGGTTGTTACAGATTAATCAAGTACCAGAGGTTGGCACTCTGGCCACCATAGACGTCACAAGCCTGTACACGTGCATTCCGCACGAGCAGGGTTTACAGGCCGTGAGGCAGTTGATCGTGGGCAATAGTGCATATATAGGCCCAGATGTAGATTTTTTTATTGCATTACTACGGTTCACCTTATCACACAATTTTTTTATGTTTGATGGTGTCTTTTATAGACAACGAACGGGGTGTGCCATGGGGTCGGCCGTGGCACCCTCGTTCGCTAATGCATATATGTGGGAGGTGGAGCGGGCGTTATTTTTCACTGATCCTCGAATAGCCCAGAGATTGTTCATCTACTATAGGTATATAGACGAGCTGCTATTATTTTGGAGAGGAGATGTGCAAGATCTGCTTGATCTTGTGACGACGCATAATGCCACAGACAGTCCCGTGAAATTAACCATGAATTTCAGTAGCACTGAGATCTGCTATTTAGACATACAATTGAACCTCAGAGCAGGGATGGTGGAGACGAGTCTTTATAAAAAACCATCGGATCGTAACACAATCCTGAGGTTTGACAGTTTCCACCCCAGATCCACGGTTCAGGGGCTGCCATTTTCCCAATTCCTGCGGGTGTGTAGGGTAAACAGTGACAGCACAGTGAGAGACGCACAGCTGGAAGAAATGGAGCAGAGGTTTGTTAAAAGAGGTTATCCTCGAGACCTCCTCCGCACGGCCAGACAAAAGGCGGCAGCCAAAAGTAGGGAGGAGTTACTAAAGGCCACCCAGACACGGGACATGTCTAGAGTCATCCCGTGGGTCAAGGAATTCAATGTGAACAGCGAACAAAAGGCTAAAAGGTTGTGACATCTTTGGCCAATAGTGTCCACAGACCCCGATTTAAAAATATTCCGGGACATGAGGATAATGCCCAGTTACACCAGAGGCCGTAACATCAGAGACATGGTAGTGAAGACCGACATGGCTAGGTTTAAGACACCCCCTCCCAGGCATTTCATGACTCGGAGAAATGGCTGCTTTAAGTGCACTGGGTGCACTACGTGCACTCACATGTCTCCTGGTGATAGCATCTCGCACCCATTTTCTGGGAAAAAATTTAACATCAGATGGCCCCTCACCTGCACTTCTAAATTTGTGGTGTATGCCATCATATGCCCATGCGGACGCTATTACATTGGAAAGACCGAATGTCAATTCAAGGTGAGGATGGCCCAACACCGACTCGCTATAAGGAACGCACTGGCATCTGGTAATGGAGAACAGCCTGTAGCTAAACATTTTGTAGAACATAGGCACAGTATGGCTACATTTAAACACCGTATTATAGATCATGTCCCTGAGTCTCCTCGTGGGGGCAATAGAGGCAAAAAACTCCTTCAACTTGAGTCTATGTGGATACATAGACTCAATACTCTTAAACCGGGTGGGCTGAATGATAGCCTAGGCCTTATCAATTTTTTATAAATAGGGAGAATGTTTTGTGTCATAGAGGGTCTGTTTTACCACTCTTGTGGCAATTTCCAGATATGGTTGTAGAGTTGCTGCGAAAGGGGTATAAAAACAGAGGCAGTCCAGGTGGTGTAATGTTTTTCAGGTTTATATGGACCATAGACATCTCACCTGGATTGTTCGTGATGAGGTGCAGTCTGTCTGGTCATTTGATAGGGTACTTGCACACATTTTATATGCATTAGATTATGCCTATTTTGTTTTAATATGCTACACTGAATAACGTATTGTCATGATTAATGGTAGCATTGTGTATAATTGTATAATGTAACTCTAGAAAAACATGTTGTTCTTATGTATTGACAACCATGTTGTTGGTTTCTGGTAGCACGATTATGTACTTTTTTATCTGCAACTTATTTGATGTAGCAGTCTTCCAAATAGACACGAGTGTTTCTACATCTTTTGTTTTGTTTACAGCGTCTCCATGGCCACACAGGAGGGAGCCGCGACGTCACTTCCGGTGCCGCTGATGCGAGCGGTGACGCCGAACGGAAGCCCGAGTGGCGTGGCCAGGGGAGAACGAGCGTGGGGAATTATCCAGGGGGGGTAAGTTCATTGCTATATAAGTTTGATTTATGCACTGTTGTAGTTATCCTGACGAAGGGGAGGTGGTCCCCGAAACGTTGACAGCACAAAATACACGTTTGATTTTTTTGCAAGTCTTTGAGTGCCGCCTCGTTATTCTACATTGTACATTGGGGTGACCCCCCGGAGGAAGGCACCGCAGCAAGTTGGTCCGAAGGGACGTCTGGAGTGCCGGAGCTAAGTGTTGGATATATATATATATATATATATATATATAAAATCTCAGTGCCTCCCCAGCCAATGACCTCACCGTACGTCACTGCCACAAAGTTCTAGTTACAACCCTGGTGCCTATCTATAATACTGTATAAAACAACAGACTGTGGTATTATACTATATATGGATGTGGGGCTGGATGCTTTTCAACTTGTGTGTATTTAATATAATATTTGTCAGGTTTTCTTTTGCTGTTATTTGGCTGCTTCAGGAGGATCAACATACTGTTAACACAGCCTCTAGATAACGTGATCACTCCACTGTCCAAGCAACAGGGGAAGGGGAGGGCCGGGAGGGGGGGGGGGGGGGTGTAGGCAGAAATTTTGCCTAGGGTGCCGAGAAACCTTGCACCGGCCCTGTGTATCTAAAATGTGCTTTTAAGAAAATTATGTAATCTTGTTGTCAACTAGACAAAAAAAGCCTGGCTCAATTGAGTCATTATGATTTAACCTATAGATATATATAATGTATTCTTGAAAAATTTTTATTTAGGAGAAGTAAGCATTCTAGTTGTCAACTAGGCGATAAACGGACTACAGTTGAGTCATTATGGATTAAGCTATGGTGATATAGGAAACAATATAGGGTCAATATATAAAGCTTGAACTCGATGGACAACTTGTCTTTTTTCAACCTCATTTACTATGTTATAGCTATCATTTTGTTGAGGGTACAGAATAAATGACAGCTAGACTCTGCTTTTGGCAGGGAGAGTAGAGGGTGACAGGCAGAGGCAGAGGGTGACTGGGGAGGCAGAGCATGATAGGGGAGGCGGTGAGTGATGCGGGATTCAGGATGGCAGGGAGAGGCTGGGGAGGCAGTAGGTGGTGGGGGAGGCAGGCAGTGGCAGAGATAGGCATTGGGTATATGGGGAGGCTGACAGGGAAATGCAGTGGGGGTAAAGGGAGAAACTGTGAGTGACAGACAGGGTGACAGGGTGGGGCAGTGGGTGACAAGAAGAGACAGTGGTTAACAGTTAAAGGCAGAGGGTGGCAGGGAGATGAAGGGGTGGACAGGAAGAATCAGTGGGTGCCAGAGAAAGGCTGGGGGAGGCAGTGGGTGGCAGGTGGTGGTAGGGAGAGTGTATAGAAAATAACTTGCCAGAAGTGGTGGTTAAACACAGGTTCTGTGGGGTAGGACGTTGCAGCTGCTTATAAAGGGAAAATGTGCAAAGATCCCAAGAAATCGATGATGAAAAAAAAGGGTGTGCATGTGTCCATTTGTATAGTTCAATATGGTCTATTAAGTCTCAAATGTTCATGCATTAACCCCTTCGGTGGTATGCACAGAAATCTTCCGGGGTAATCAGAGCTGGCCCCCCGGACGATTTCCGTGCATACTACTAGTACTAGCTGATTCCCCAGGAACAGCCGTGCAGAGTGTACGGAGCCCGTGAATCAGCATAAGTTATTATGGAGTTAAGCCCACCCCTGGACTCCTATTGGCCGGGGGTAGGGGGGGGAAGGGCTTAACTGTATAACAGCTTATGCTGATTCCCAGGTGCCGTGCACGGTACATGGCTGTCTCCGGAGAATCAGCCAGTAATTAGCAATAATGCTGGCGATGCCTGTGGGTGTTCCTCTGCAGGCAATCGCCCCTCTTCACCTTCCCACTGGCACTCTAACCCCCTGCATCCCTGTATTGAAAAATGTTAGGATATGGTGCGCTCTGTACTTGTCTCCTTCTGTGTATCAGTCTATGGGAACATCCCCTAGTGTTAGAGCTCTAGTGCCAGGAGTCACTCAGAGGCGGAGTTATATCATGTAAGTTCCTATTCCTCCATCTCAGAGAGTGTGAAGAGCAGGGCCGGCTCCAGGCCTACTAGCACCCTGAGCGAAAACATGTAAAAGTGCCCCCCCCCCCCCCCCCCTATGCGCGTGCCAAAGGCGCGCGCGCTCCAGGGAAAGTGGGCATGCCCTCATAACTTCATATTATTAGACTATAAATAAATATGTTTTCACACCCCCTCTACGCACACAATTAGCAGCCTTACACATAACAGCCACAGCAGTGTTCCTTACACACAATGTCTCCAGTATAGTGTCAGATACACATAATGTCTCCAGTATAGTGCATGGACAGTGCGCGCCGAAGGCGCGAAGCAAAAATTTAGGGGCGTTGCTTCGTGGGGAAGGTGCGTGGCCACATAATAGTGGCAATTCGCATTACACCACACAGCAGTGCAGTTAATACACACTGCACCAGGTAGAACCTCCTAGACACTTTGCGCCAGGCAGAGCACGTTAGACACTTTGCGCCAGGCAGAGCACGTTAGACACTTTGCGCCAGGCAGAGCACGTTAGACACTTTGCGCCAGGCAGAGCACGTTAGACACTTTGCGCCAGGCAGAGCACGTTAGACACTTTGCGCCAGGCAGAGCACGTTAGACAATTTGCGCCAGGCAGAGCACGTTAGACACTTTGCGCCAAGCAGAGCACGTTAGACACTTTGCGCCAGGCAGAGCACGTTAGACACTTTGCGCCAGGCAGAGCACGTTAGACACTTTGCGCCAGGCAGAGCACGTTAGACACTTTGCGCCAGTCAGAGCACGTTAGACACTTTGCGCCAGGCAGAGCACGTTAGACACTTTGCGCCAGGCAGAGCACGTTAGACACATTGCCTAGCCACAGACGCCTAGCGGGAACACTACATGATATGCTCCCCAGCCGTGCCAGCTACACATGACATGCCCCCCAGCAGTGCCAGCAACACATGACATGCCCCCCAGCAATGCCAGATACATAAATGGCCACACAGTGCCAGATATGTCCCTACATAAATGCCCCTACAGTGCCAGATACAGAAATGCCCCCACAGTGCCAGATACAGAAAAGCCCCCACAGTGCTAGATAAATGCCCCCACAGTGCTAGATAAATGCCCCCACAGTGCCAGATAAATGCCCCCACAGTGCCAGATAAATGACCCCACAGTGCCAGATATGACCCCACAGTGCCAGATATGCCCCCAGTGCCAGATAAATGCCCCCACAGTGCCAGATAAATGCCCCCACAGTGCCAGATAAATGCCCCCAGTGCCAGATAAATGTCCCCACAGTGCCAGATAAATGCCCCCACAATGCCAGATAAATGCCCCCACAGTGCCAGATATGCCCCCACAGTGCCACATATGCCCCCACAGTGCCAGATAAATGCCCACAGTGCCAGATAAATGTCCCCACAGTGCCAGATAAATGCCCCCACAGTGCCAGATATGCCCCAACAGTGCCAGATAAATGTCCAGTGCCAGATAAATGACCCCACAGTGCCAGATAAATGACCCCACAGTGCCAGATAAATGACCCCACAGTGCCAGATATGACCCCACAGTGCCGGATATGACCCCACAGTGCTACATTAATGCCCCCACAGTGCCAGATATGACCACAGTGCCAGATAAATGTCCCCACAGTGCCAGATAAATGCCCCCACAGTGCCAGATAAATGCCCCCACAGTGCCAGATAAATGCCCCCACAGTGCCAGATATGCCCCCAGTGCCAGATAAATGTCCCCACAGTGCCAGATAAATGCCCCCACAGTGCCAGAAAAATGCCCCCACAGTGCCAGAAAAATGCCTCCAGTGCCAGATAAATGCCCCCACAGTGCCAGATAAATGCCCCCAGTGCCAGATAAATGCCCACAGTGCCAGATAAATGTCCCCACAGTGCAAGAAAATGCCCCCACAGTGCCAGATAAATGCCCCCACAGTGCCAGATATGCCCCCACAGTGCCAGATATGCCTCCACAGTGCCAGATAAATGTCCCCACAGTGCCAGATAAATGTCCCCACAGTGCCAGATATGCCCCCACAGTGCCAGATAAATGCCCAGTGCCAGATAAATGTCCCCACAGTGCCAGATAAATGACCCCACAGTGCCAGATAAATGACTTCACAGTGCCAGATATGACCCCACAGTGCTACAGAAATGCCCCCACAGTGCCAGATATGACCACAGTGCCAGATAAATGTCCCCACAGTGCCAGATAAATGCCCCCACAGTGCCAGATAAATGCCCCCACGGTGCCAGAATAATGCCCCCACAGTGCCAGATAAATGTCCCCACAGTGCCAGATAAATGCCCCCACAGTGCCAGATAAATGCCCCCAGTGCCAGATAAATGTCCCCACAGTGCCAGATTAATGATTCATCCCCCCCCCATACCTGCGGCGTTGGAGGGGGAGGAGTACTGCTGTCCGGGTGCGGGCGGGCGGGTGCGGTGCAGGTCCGGGTGCGGGCGGGCGGGTGCAGTACAGGTCCGGGTGCGGGCGGGCGGCCAGGAGGCCTCCAAGTCCAAGGCGCTTGAGTGCGCTGTGCGCGCTGCCCGGCGCCGGCGTCTGACGTTAGACACCGGCACCGCTCAGCGCGTATAGCGCACACAAGTCAAGGACAATGCTGCAGTGCTCAGGGCCGGCTCCATGTTCGAATATGGCGGCACCAGCGTGCGGCGCCCATTTAGGGTGGCACCCTGCGCGGCCGCTCTATTCGAACATGCCTAGAGCCGGCCCTGGTGAAGAGTGTGACAGAGACTGAGAGACAGAGTCCTGTGTACAAGTGTGCAGAGCTGAGACTGGGAGCAGATCTCAGCTACAGAGACTCACAATGTCCCTGTGCATGCATCATCTTCTCTAAAGTTGGAGTCAGAGTGCACGGTTGTGCAGTCCTCCATGCTTCACCACCACAGACATCTCCTGATAAGTACCACTACCTAATGCTGTTACCTTGTGTGATATATGGGCTCCTGATTACCGTTATCAGTGTTACATATGAGTCAGCTGTGTACACTAAATAAACCTGTATTACTGTTTAAGTCTTTAAGTGTGTGGACTGACATCACTGCCCCAGATAGCCCAGTACACTCTGCCAACAAAAAACACACCATTGGTGTGTATTTTTTTTGTATAAAAAAAAATCCACTGTATAAGGGTTTTTGCAATTAGCACTCCCTAAATTTAAAAACACACCATGTGTATTTTTTAATAAAACCCACCATTGAAGGGGTTAAACATATGTTACACACAAAAACAATAGTAAAATACATTCAATAACAAAATAAGTAGATAATAAAAATCCTTGAACATTCAAGAACCCTATATATGTACGTCTGTGAATCAGTAATGGTAATGAGGAAATATCTCTAGTCTCTCGTATTGAAAATACCTAGCTTAAGAAAGTTAGTCAAAATCACAAATAGGTGCAGTGATAGAAGAAAAATACTGTAGACCTGTGTATATTGTAAAGGTTCTCTCCAGGCAATTTGTCCACTATGTGAGAATGCAAACAGCCCTCTTAGTAATAGTGCTGTACAGTACTTTAAAATTCAATGCTCTGCAGGGATTTGTCGGACTGTATGTGTAGGGTAATATCCAGCAGATTACTGCCTCAGAAGCAGGGCCGAATTTAGGGGTCAGGCTGCCCCTAGGCACATTATTGGCTGCCACCCCCCCCCCCCATCCTTTTCATCACATCATTGCCCCCTTCATTTCGGGTGCCAGTCCGGATGCCTCGAGACCACTAAAGCAGCCCCAACCTCACCCTACTACCAACTCCTGGACCACAATTTATATATTTATATACATATATATACATATATATATATATATATATATAAGGCTGTAATGACAAAAAAAAAAAAGAATCATCTGGTCCTTATCAGCCAGGTGAGCCTCCCCCAAGCAAGTGCCGCCCCTAGGCACGTTCCTCACGTGCCTAGTGGGAAATCCGCTACTGCTCAGGAGCCCGTATCCAATATGATGTGTTTCTACACAGTGGTAGTAATTGTGGGACTGTACAGGCACACTTGATTGTATCACAATGCAAGGGTCTGTAGACCGGGTTATTAACACACGTGGCGGTAGTCCTCCATTGTGGCCACACTGCCAGACCAGGATCTGCCTCGAGATGTTGTTTGAGAAGTGCGCTGCTTCAGGCAATAGGTGCCGTGTCACGATCTCCAGCTGTCTGCCATCATTGTGCTAAACATCAAGAGCTATTACACATACTGCAGACACATTGGGCAGGATGTATTAAAATACATCGCCGCCCCTCGCCGCCTACCGCAGCGATGCTAATCGCATACAGTTTGTACTACCATATGCGATTAACATCTCAATGTGGTGACGAAGGCCCCCCGCGATACTTGTGAGAAGGTGTGGGGGGGGGGGGGGGGGGGTCTCCGTCATCTCCCTGGGCTCTCCCTCTCCTCCCTGGCAGGGAAGCAGGCAGCAGGCTGTCCCAGGCACCTCCTCCTCCTCCCTGCAGCCGGAAGGACCTCCAGCTGTGTTGCTAGGGAAGGAGGAGTTTGGCTTCCAGGACCAGAGCTGCCTGGACGGAGATATGCCGGGGGCAGGGGGGTCGGTGTCAGCGGTGCAGGGCAGCAGAGGCGGTGGGATGCTGGCGGCCGGTGATAAGAAGCCCATAGGCTTCTGTAGGTATTGCCATCAAAAGATGGCGATACCCTCAGTGGCGAAAACGCGGCGGCTGGGGGTTAATACATATGAAAATGCGGTAAAACCCCCAAAAGCAGGGATTTTACCGCATTTTCCCTTTTGTACATCCAGCCCAGTATATTGCAGCTAATAAATGGAAAATGGAACCCTTTGTCTGAACTGTAGTCATCTACTTATATTTTATCTACCTATGGCTGGGACTTTTATTGAATATACAGTATGCTTATAAGATCATATGCTTTTATAGATACTCTTTTAATAATAAATTGATGTTCTGTTACTTTTGTATTATCAAGCTGCACTGTGTTTTTGTATACTATACATTTATATCACTGCACCACAGCGCTGTTACATTCTCCTTTTGTATCTCCGAATGATGTGAGTCTGATTATGGAGCCTTGTAGTTAGTAGTCACCCGAAGGGGCTGCAGCGGGATGATTTAAAAAAAGTTAAACTCTGCAGGGGTCTTTGTGCAAGGTCAGAAATACCCACGGTTAGGATCCTTCAGTAGAGCCGGGTGCCTATGTGTGGCCTGCAGTATATGCTAATAACAGGTCCAGCCATGTAATGGACTGGGAGACGGCGAGTGGGGCTGCTGCTATACATTTTTGCTCTGTTAAATTGCTTAGTTTACTATTATTATTGTTATGAGCAGTGCATAGGCACTAAGGTGCCTAGTGTGTGCACCTGCAATTTTACTTCCACTTGTACTTTCGTCAGGAGCTGGGAGAGGCAGAGGGTGATGGGAGAAACAGTGAGTGACAGGGAGGGGCAGTAGGTGGCAGAGGGTGACAGGGGGAGGCAAAGAGTAACAAGGAGATGCATGTGGTGACAGCAGGAGGTAGAGAAGGGACAGAGAAGGCAATGAGTGACAGCCATAGGCAGAGCGTGACTGGGGGACAAGCACACAGTTTGGCATGGTGCAGCCGCAATATCTGTTGAAAGGAACTGACCTGGTCTGCAAATAGTGGTTCTTCAGGTCGGCATTTGTTCAGCATTTCCAGGGTGAGAATCCTGTGCATATGAGCAGGGGCGTATCTATGCTTTGGCCAGGATGGCACTCGCCAGGGGCGCCAGCAGAGGAGGGGCGCCACCCAGCGGTGCCACCCGCGGCCGCACAAAGCGAAAAAACGAAACAAACTAAAACTCCCAGAAGCCACCTAGCCTGGTACAGCTGCATGCCTATTGGCTGTATGCCCAGAGTAGGCGTGTACTGTACTTGTCAGCAGCCGCGGGATGTTCAAGGAAGTAAGCTGTGGACACAGTGAGTGAGTGACCCGCTGAGACTTGTGAGTACAGCGGTGGTGGTAAAAACATAATGTGGCAGTGGCAGTGTTAATCGTCTGGCAGCTGTTACCCCTCCGTCCCTCCTCTCACAGCCTGCATGTCAGCACAGGAACGAGTGATAGATGGTGAGAGGGAGCAGCAGCGAGTGTGCAGTGAAGTCTGTGCTGCTTTATTACTTGTCAGGAGGCGAGCACACAGTCTGTGCTGCCTGGTAGGGAAGGGGTTACAGAAAAACTGTTATTGTTCTGGCCGGAGGCATGATCTGGTCACGGGTGGCTGGTGCGGTGTGCTCTGTCAGGACAGGATGTTGCTGGTGATAGTAAATGCAAGTGAGGGTTGGAGGGAATTGAGGAGGGGGGATAATGATGGGTGGAGTGGGAGTTCCAAGCCTGAGACACCTGGTTTACACAGTGTACTATACACTGACCATTGCACAGCCCAGGCAAGTCCCTTTCTGTATTACCTGCTTCTAAGTAATCATATATTCTTATTCTTTATAAGCCATGTCTTAAGATGGGTACACAGTGATAGATATATCTGCAGATCAATTGATCGGCAGATATATCTATGGACGGATCGGGCAGTGTGCTGTGCATACACACTACCCGATCCGCCGGGGACTGACGTCATGAACTGGGCGGGCGTGTACACACTCCCACCCAGTTCAGCTGTCAATCACCGCTGGCCACTGCAGCATCGTACACAGCGATGCGCCAATATATCAGCAGATATATTGGCCGTAGGCTGTGCTGCATGGCCGACGCAATATGTCTGTGAACGACGGAGTTCACAGACTTATAGGCCGTACACATTGGCCGACAGACCCGCGATATATCGGCCATACAATAGAATGCCCGATATATCAGCCAGTGTGTACCCACCTTTACTATGTCCCTGCTTTCAGAGTGCAATACAGTATCAAATGCCGGTTCATTAGGCAGAGTATGCGGCTGCAAAGAGCACCAGGTCTGATAAGGTGAAGGGTAGAGAGTGCAAGCATAGGGGAGAGAGTGCAGGCATAGGGGAGGAACTGTAGGCACAGGGGAGTGTAGGTACAGGCACAGGGGAGGGAGTGAAGGCACAGGGGAGAGAATGTAGTTGTTGGGGAGCGAATGTAGGTGCAGGCACAAGGGATGGAGTGTAGGCGTAGGGTGAGAGTGCAGGCGTAAGAGATATACTGTAGGTGCAGTGAGAGAGTGTAGATGCAAGGGAGAGAGTGCAGGTGCATGGTGTGGGTGCAGGTGCTGGGGAGAGAGTGTAGGTGCAGAGGGAGAATGAGTGCAGACGCAGGGAAGAGAGTGAGTCGGTGCTGGGCGGGTTCTGTAGGGAGAGACGGCAGGATACCCCTGCAGGCAGAGTCCGGGAGGATCGGTGACCTACTGGCTAGAAGAGTCCCTGCCTAACATCCATGTTCGCAATAAGCACCGCAGTCAGCACTGTAATGCACGGATGACCGCACACATCTATAACCTTGCCCACAAGTATGTACCTATGACAGAGAGAGTCGGAGTGGACGGAGCTAGGGAGGAGGGTCACATGGCCGGAAAGAACATAGGAGCTCTGCTGGGCACTGTGCTTCTGCTCCCAGTCTGAGGTGAGTGCCTGCTGTGTACTTTCTGTGCCATGTGCCTGCTGCTGGTGATTAGGCAGCTGTTGGCTGAGCGGAGGGGGTTGCCTGCTGCCCAGTGCCATAAAAAGTAAACTATAAACGTCCCGTCTCACTGCCCACTGTTGCCGCCTCCCTCCGTGTTCATTGGTACGATACTATTCTGTGGTCACACCCCTTCCATATGAAGCCATGCCCTAATATATTTCACTAAGGGGCGCCAAAATATATATTCACTTACCAAAGTTTTTTTGCTCGTGCCAGCCCTGGGTATATCAGCTGCTCAGCTCCTGTCCTAATCAGTTGACATTATGGCTGCGAGTTGTTGCTCTTTACCTGTTGCTTTTAATAATACCAAGTTCTAGGATTATCAACCCATTCATTACCGACTTCTTGCTCATTCCGTAACTGGAGGCTACATAGCCCCTGCAGTGACTATGTGTGTGCCACAAACCGCTATAATGGCTGTAGATACCTTCTGACTATTCACCTTCCAAAATACATCATTTCTTCACACTTAGATGAATGTAATGCAGTGTAATGTGAGTAAGGAGCACTACTGTGTGGTGTAATTTGAATTTGGGGTACTATTGAGTGGCCACGCGCTTTTTTCAGCCTTCGCCATTACAAATATGGGGGGGCGCCAGTCCCTTACTTTGCCAGGGGCGCTCGGACCCCTAGATACACCTCTGCATATGAGCTCCGCTTCTACTCCTCGGCTGGCATTAAGATTGTGACACTGCAGGTTCCAGTCCATCAAGGCAATGGGCTGACCATAATACCTACCCTGGGCTGTCCAATGCTCCTTAAAATTGGTTGCTATGGGCAACTTCTCCACTTATCCTGTTTAGAAGGTTTGATGCATCTTTCCTGTGAATGTTATCACAGACACAAATGCAAATGGAGATTAAATTTATGATCTTATTTTATTAATCTTACCTTAGATGAAATATTTTTTTTTTTTCTATTTGCCTACTGCTTTGTTACATTTACCTGTTACCCTTTTTTTTAAGGGCACCCACAGGGCTTGGTCTGTCATGCACAAACGTTTGGGTTCTAACCCCCTCATTACTAAATTTTTACCTTTATGGGGAAACCCAGACTTTACCTCCTCACTAACAATTTCCCACTATAACACCTGGAAACAGAGTGAGATAGCTGCTATATGAAACGTCACCTGGGGGACAATTATGCTCCTCTCAGCAATTGAAGGACATTTATATAGTTCCGAATTCTCAATTCTTCTTATATTGGCAAGTCTGTCATTATATTAATAGCAAAGTGACCTCTGGATTATCTGATTCTTTACTGGATACTTCTACCCCCTCACACTTAACTATTTTCCAATTGCAAATATAAACTATGTTATTTATACACAGATTTGTTACCCATTGCCCCAGTAGATGCATGGACAAAAGTTTGGGCCTCTTGGGAACAGGACTTTCCAAATTTTACGTTCACCGCTCAAATTTGATAACAACTCCACATGTTTTGAAAGGGGCGGGTTCGGCCCAATTATAGGAACGTCATATTAAATTCCTTAACAGGGCTTATATTCTACAGGCCCAGAGGAGTCAAATGGTCCGGAGTGAGTTTGCGGCCTGTCTGAAATACTTATTGTCATCAGCAAATTTTATACATAATATTTGGCACTGTGTCAAGGTCAAAAGATTTTGATATAAAGTTCATAACTTTATACAACAACTCATGGGCCATCATTTACCTATTTTTTGGGAACCATTTTTATTGGCAGAATTGACAATTTTGGCCCTTGTGACTCTTCCTAAAAGTGTTCTGCATTTCTTGGCGGTGTTGGTCACCTTGGCCAGGAAGCTTATTCTGCTTAGATGGATTTCTAAGAATCCACCTTCAATTGAATTATTGAAGCTGGAGCTGCTTAATGTACTTTATTTTGACTGACGGACAGCTCAGTATGATATTGAAAAAGGAGTTATCATATTCCACGCTAAATGGTAATTAAATCTTGAATATTTACCTGTGGACACTTCTATTATGAAAGTATCTGAAAATACCACTTGATCTTTACTATGGAATATTACCTAGTCTTACCCACAATTTATTGGTGCAATGCTGGCATGAATGGTATTTTTGGGACACTTCCCCCTCCTTCCGCTTCTAAAACAGACTAGCGGTGGTGTTGCTCATAGAAACAAATCATTTTCTATAATTTTCTTGAATACAATAGAGAACTTATAGCTACAATCTCAGTGGTTGCTATGGGAAACACCTCCACTTTTCATTTTAGAAGCTTTAGTCTACCCCACAGCCTCAGTATGTCACCCCGCACAAGTGAGCCACGCTCAGAGCAGTAGCATAGTGACTTTTTACTTAAATTTGCATTCGCAAAACACCACTAAATCTCAATGCCCCATGCAGAGCAAGCCAACAGGTCATGTGCAACTCTGCTAACATTCGGCATCTTTTTTTTTTTTTGCAGTAAATGTGTCTTAGTGGCAACATTGATGCACAAGGAGGCTGTGCTGATTAATTTGATATGCAACATTGTATATTTTGTGAACTTGTATTGGAAAAAAGCTGCGGCTGCTACATCATAGCACTTCATATGCAGATTCAGAGACTCAGTCGCACACAGATATACAAGTGTCACAAATCATTAATCAGAACAGTCTGCTGGTGCATCCTAGATGCATTTTTGGCAAAAAATATGCCCGATGCTAGCAGAGTTTCATGGGTGCTGGCCCACAGAGAGAGGCAGCTTTAAATTAAGTAGCAATTTTGCTAAGATCCTGATGCGCCTGTGAAATCAGAACCTGTTTCATAACCCTCTGTATATTTGTTTGTCTCCTCAACAGCATCATGCCAGCTATACAGTTCCATCCTTACAGAGCACTGTTTGTCCTCCTAGAGGGATTTCAGGTGATGAAAGCTCTACACATGGAGCCAGAAAAAAAGAAAACCCGTCAGGACAGATACCTAAACCATCTTCTACTTCTAAGGTAAAAGTATTTTCTCTAATATAGCAGGAATAACTTTCAATCTCATGTACGGAAAATACAAATGTGCTAAAGCAAGCACAAAAAGCAAAATATATGTAATAACAATGGGGGTCATTCCGAGTTGTTCGCTCGGTAAATTTCATCGCATCGCGGCGATTTTCCGCTTAGTGCGCATGCGCAATGTTCGCACTGCGACTGCGCCAAGTAAATTTGCTATGAAGTTAGGAATTTTACTCACGGCTTTTTCTTCGTTCAGGCGATCGTAATGTGATTGACAGGAAGTGGGTGTTTCTGGGCGGAAACAGGCCGTTTTATGGGCGTGTGGTAAAAAACGCTACCGTTTCTGGGAAAAACGCGGGAGTGGCTGGAGAAACGGAGGAGTGTCTGGGCGAACGCTGGGTGTGTTTGTGACGTCAAACCAGGAACGACAAGCACTGAACTGATCGCAGATGCCGAGTAAGTCTGGAGCTACTCAGAAACTGCACAGAGATGTCTTTTCGCAATATTGCGAATCTTTCGTTCGCAATTTTACTATGCTAAGATTCACTCCCAGTAGGCGTAGGCTTAGCGTGTGCAAAGCTGCTAAAAACGGCTTGCGAGCGAACAACTTGGAATGACCCCCTATGAACAGATCACCTATTGAAAAGAAAATTCCAATTAGAAGCAGTTAGGTAGTTCTGATGACCATTTTCATTATCAGCAAAAATTTGCAGCTCTCACTGGCAAATCATATGGTTTTGACATGTGCACATGCATCTCTCTGAACATCTGTGTCTTTCTGCAATTATGCACACATTTCCATACTGTACTGGGTCTATATTAGTTCGACCCCTTCTCTTCCCTATCCTGCACCTCAAGTCAAAATAATAAAGTTACCAACGGGTCCACAGGCACTTGGAGAAATAATACGAAAACCAATCCTCAGTGGATGCAATTTCTCTGTGGTCCTTTATCTTCTTCAAACAGTATCAATCCACTAGCATGTACCCAGAAAAATGTAACGCATATAATAGTGTAATACAGTTATGCCCAGATTTAAATCAAGACTATGTGTAATATTGGGAGCACTTGTACCAGAAACAATGGTCTACCAAATTAAGTAGACAGAATCACATGTAAAGGAGAGGGCTTTGCCTCATTTGGTACTGGTCTCAATCCTCTCTCCTTCCACCTCTGACATCTGTGTTCTTCAGACTCCCCAAATGCATATAGATGGATGGAAAAGAGACTCCCAATAGTGTAATACAGTATTAATTGACATAAAAAAACTAATAAAAGCTTATTACAAATAAGGGTCAGATTGGACTCTCACCATTCGAATAGATCTGCAAACAAAGGTAGACAAATCAGGCAGGAATAAAGTGACCACCAGGATTCCCTGGAAAACACACATCTGCCAGCCAGGTCCAGTTCAATCGTTCCCCAAAGACCGTATCCTCCTTTCCAATGTGTTTCAATACCCTTCTGGTATCTTCCTCAAGGCATATGGAGGATATGTCACAGGACAGGTATTTCTACCCCCAAACATGCACAATTAATTACATCATATTAAAACTTATTTCCAGACATGGAGTTCCTAACTTCTAAAGTATCCCATAAGGTCTTTAGCCAGAGTTGAGTCCTTTTGATCCATTTGTATTGTTCAGGGTATACCCACAAATGTTTTAAATATACCAATCACTAGGAAAAACCAATTCTTGCGCTTTGTGGCTGAACCGGAAGTCACAGACTGTAATCTGCATGCCACGTGCGTTCCACTGTTGGGTCATTTCCGGTGATGCGCTTCCAGGTTGGCAGTTCCTATAAAAACAAAGGCGGGCATGATAGCTTTTATTGTACTCCACAGGAAGTCCTTCAGTATCATGGCCACCATTTTGGATATGATCTCAATGTTCAAAATGAGGAACGGTCATTTTCTTGAAGCTCAAAATGAGAGATAAATAAATACATAAAATGAGTTGGGATAGAGATCATTACAAGTCCATATACCGGGTTTCATAAAACATTACATTTTAAAAACAATAAAATAACACACCCAGAATAAAAATCCTATAAATTGCTCACATGAACCACTTGAGTTCAAAATCTTTATTTAGTCCAGAGGGTGTGAGTGTTTTAAAATTATATATCATGCTCTTCTCACACTTAGCCAATTTCTTTGAGATATCATATCCACTCACATCCTTAATGACTTTCTTGAGACCAAAACATTTTTTTACGTGTTTTACATTACACATATGAGTTTCTTTAAAATGCATAGATAGTGCATGGGACTTGAGACCTTTGCAGATGTTACGTAGTGTTCCCCAATTCTCACTTTAAGGGGTCTACTGGTTCAGTCAATATCAAATGTATTACATGAACATTCTATACCATAGATGACATTAGATGAATTGCAAGTAATAAAATCTTTACACTTGTTTGATCATTGATAATGACCTCTGTTTTTTTTAATACCAGATGTATTGGGAATAATTTTACAACCCACACAAGAACAACAAAGAAAAAAAAGCCTTCTGATAAGACCACAGCCTCTTTTGGGTTTGTGGGACACAGGCTCTTCACTAATTTAGATTTTAAATTTGGGGTTCTGCGGAAAGTAGAAGTTGGATTATCTGGAAGATCTCCCCCTATCACTGGATCTTTTTTTTAGTAGATTCCAGTGTTTCAAGTATATTTTTAACTTGCTGATGTTGAGAGGTGTAATTTGTAATAAAACTTTCAAATTTCCTGTTCATCATTTCGACATGTTTTAATTAAAACAACCTTTCATCTCATTTGCCTGAGATAAGAAAACATCCTTATCTGTGCAATTTTTCCTCAATAATTTAAATTGACCCATAGGTACAGAATCTAGCTAATTACTATGATGGCAACTGTCCCTATTGATATAGATCATCGAGTCAGGTGGTTTAATATAATTTTTCATCTTAATCTGACCGTCTTCAATGTAAATGCTTAAATCAAGACAGTTTACACTCTGCTGGGTTATATAAAATGTTTAAAATGAGATTTTTATCATTCTGATTTATAAGGGTGCAAATCTGTTCCAAACCACTCATATCACCTTTCCAAATAAATAAAGTGTCATCTATGTACCTCTGCCAGGACACTAGGTTTGCCCCAAAAAGGATTATGGGACCATATGCTTTTTGTTTCCTATAAACCCATAAAAATATTTGTATCACATGAAGTGAACCTAGTGCTCATGGTGGTACCCCTCTTTAGAATAAAATATTCTGCCCTAAAAAACAAATAATAATTATTAAAACGGATAAAACTTGTACTTTCAATTAAAATTTCATGAAAACCCTTGCTCACGGATGAGTTAATTAATGCTTTTTTGGATGCATCAATTCCTTGGTTATGAACTATTATAGTATTAGGAAAACTAATATCTGCAGTAATGAAGTAAAAGTACTCTTGCCACCCTATTTTTTTTAAAAGATGTGAAGCATTATTAGTGTCTCAGATGGGAGGCATTAGTGGCTGAAGATAAAAATCGATAAACTGAGACAAATTAGCAGTCATTGAATAGACCCTGGAAACAACTGGTTTCAATGGGTTCTTATGGACCTTTGGGATAATATAGATAGTGGGGATCACCGGATTTTCAATCAAAAGAAATTAACACTCATTATCTGTGAGTATGCCCTTATATTTCTCAATTAAACTTTTTAACTGTAAAACATCATTTTAATCGTATCCCCTTGCATTTTTGTATATGTTTCTTTATCTTTCAATTGTCTATATACTTCAGTTTAGTAGTCAGCTTTGTCAAAAAGAACTACACCCCTCCCTTATTTTCTGGTTTTATAATCAATTCCTTATTAGACATAAAACTTTTTAAGGCTTTTCTTTCCTTGAACGTCAGATTATTTTTTTATTTAACCAGCTTTCAATTTCTCCAAATCCTCCAGCACAAAAGTTCCAAAAGATTATATAAAACCCCTCCAGGTATGCCGGATAAGAAGTGGTGTTTGGGACAGTTGCCATCATAGTAATTGGCTAGATTCTGTACCTATGAGTCAATTTAAACGAATGAGGTTTTAGAGTCACTAGAGAGGGTTACAGAATCTAATAGACTGGATCTGTTGGAGGTTAAGGGTCATAGAAAGAAAACTACTTCTAATTATACATTTAAATGGTCTTTTATTGCAAATTACACCTTTCAACATCAGCAAGTTAAAAATATACTTATTAGACACTGGAATGTACTACAAAAAGATCCAGTGATAGGGGGAGATCTTCCGGACAATCCAACCTGCATTTTCCAAAGATCCCCGAATTTAAATTTGAAATCCAAACAAGTGAAGAGCTTTTTTTTAATTACAATTCATCTAATGTCGTCTATGGTTTAGAATGTTCATGTAACAAATGCAATATTGGCCAGTAAACCCCCTAAAATGAGAGTTGGGTAACACTTCCGTAACATCCACGAATTTCTTGAGTCCCATGCACTATCTATGCATTTTAAAGAAACGCATATGTGTGATGTAAAACACATAAAAAATGTTTTGAGCTGAAGAAAGTCATTAAGGATGTGAGGGCACGTGATATCTCAAAGATATTGTCAAAGAGCGAGATGAGCATGATAAATAATTTTCAAACACTCACTCCCTCTGGCCTAAATATAGATTTCGAACTCAAGTGGTTCATGTGAGAAATTTTTAGGAATTTTATTCTGGGTGTGATATCTTATTGTTTGTAATAATGTAATGTTTTATGAAACCTGGTATATGGACTTGTATTGCTCTATTTCCCCACTCATTTTATGTTTTTATTTATTTCCCCATTTTGAGCTTCAAGAAAATGTCCACTCCTCTGTTTTGAGTATTGAGATCACATCCAAAATTGCAGCCGCAATATTGAAGGAATTCCTGAGGAGTACAATAAAAGAACCACCATGCCCGCCTTTGTTTTTATAGGCACCGCCAACCCAGAAGTGCATCACCGGAAGTGATGCAACAGTGGAACACACGTGTCATGCAGATTGCAGGCCGCGATTTCCAGTTCCGACAGGAAGTGCGTCAAAAAAAAGCATCATTTTTGTTTTTTCCTAGTGATTGGAATATTTCAAATATTTGTGGGAATACCCTGAACAACATAAATGTATCAAAGGACTTAAGACTTTATGGGATATTTTAGAAGTTAGGAACTCCATTCTGAAATAGGTTTTACTGTGATGTCATTAATTGTCCATGTTTGGGGGTATAAATACCTGTCCTGTGGCATATTCTCCATATGCCTTGAGGAAGATACCAGAAGGGTATTGAATCGCATTGGAAAGGAGGATATGGTATTTGGAGTATGATTAGACCGGACCTGGCTGGCGGATGTGTGTTTTTTAGGGACGCCTGGGCGTCACATTAATCCTGCCTGATTTGTCTACTTTTGTTTGTAGATCTATTCGAATGGGGAGAGTCCAATCTGACCCTTATTTCTATTTAAGCTTTTATTTGTTTTTATGTGACTAAATACTGTATTACACTATTGGGAATCTCTTTTCCGTCCATCTATATGCATTTGGGAAGTCTGAAGAACACTCATACCAGAAGTGGAAGGATAGAGGATTGAGATCAGTAATGAATAAGGCATAGCCCTCTCCTTTACATGTGATTCTGTCTACTTAATTTGATAAACCATTGTTTCTGGTACGAGTTCTCCCAATATTACACATAGTTTTGATTTGATTTAGGTCTGAACATAACTGTATTACAATATTATATGCTTTATATTTCTCTGGGTACTTGCAGGTGGATTGATACTGTTTGAAGAAGATAAAGCAACAGAAAGAAATTGCATCCATTGAGGATTGGTGTTCGTATTATTTCTCCACGCACCTGGGACCCGTTGGTGACTTTATTGTTGCGTATTGTTATGGTGTGGGGTGACACCATTTATCACTGGGAACATATTGGCTGCTGTATAAATGCTTCATGGTGCATCAGGTGCAGAGCTAGGCGGGAAACCATCTGTTTCTCCCTCATCAATGGCAAAGGTTTTTAACATTGGGCATAGTCTATCGATGGTTTCAAAACATCAATGGTTGATAGCCATCCCTTGCTCACTCACATAGGGAAAGAGCTGCACGTTCATGTGGAGCTCAGCTTAAGGCAAAGCAGAAGCTTTTTACTTGCCACACCTGTTGAGAGCTGGGTAGAGAAGGTTCTGGGTCCTTTTTCCCAAGCTTTAAAATGCTGAAGAGAGAAGAGTTTCATAACCATAACATAGGAACTTGATATGAACCTGGTTAGCAGTGACGAGTGGTCAGGATAGATTGAGGAGGCAGAGTCTCACTTGTTATACTCCAGTATACTCCAGAGTTTTGACAATACACATGATTAGAATAATACAAAGAAGACGTTTATAACTAAAGCTGGGTACGCACTGGCCGATATATCGGCTGTTCTTTTGAACGGCCGATATATTGCAGGTCCGTCGGCCAGTGTGTACGATCGATAGGCCTGCGAATTCCGTCGTTCACAGTCCCATTGCGTTGGCCCTGCTGCACAGCCGACGGCCAATATATCGTTAGATATATTGGCATGTCGGTGTGTGTGTATGGACGGTCAGCCATCCGCCCGTATGCAAGCTGCTGCAGCCGGCGGTGACTGACAAATGACCTGGCCATGCGGGTGTAAATGCTCGCACAGTTCATGATGTCATTTCCTGATGGACCGGGCAGTGTATATGCACTGCACACTACACGATCCGGCTTTAGATATATCTGCAGATCAATTTATCTGCAGATATATCCTTAGGTGTGTACCCAGCATTAGAAATATAATCCTTCTCTTACCCTAATCATTTTTATAGTCAATACTCATCGAATTTGCAGCGCTCCGCTGGAATACTGGGACTACCAGCTTTGAGCTCAGCCTCCCCTCTGTGATAGGGTAACAAAGTATCTACTTAATATACGTATAAATAAATATATATTATATATACATACTACATACCAACTGTCCCGAATACAGCGGGACAGTCCTGCTAATTGGACACTGTCCCACTGTCCCTCCCTTGGGTCACAGTGTCCCATAGGCGGGGGGCATATTGGGAGAGCCAGTAATCACCGCTGCTCTGCTCTACAAAGCAGCCGGTGATCACTGAATAGATGCCGTGCGCATGCGCATGGCATCTATGAGTGCAGGGAGTGGAGCCAGTGGCTGCTCTGCTGCTCAGGGAGTGCTGTGCTCCCTCCCCCCCCCAAAAAAAATAACAAAAATGGGTCTTGCGCCGTTGTGCACCCTCCCCCCCAAAATAACAAAAAAGGGGCTCGCGCCACTAGGCCCCACCCTCCACATGGGCCCCACCCACTCCTCTCTAGGTCACGCCCCTTTTTTTTGGCTGTGGCATGTCCTGGGTATATATATTAGTGATGTGCACTGGAAATTTTTCTGGTTTTGTGTTTTGGTTTTGGATTTTGGATTCGGACGCGTTTTGGCAAAACCTCCCTTAACTTTTTTTGTCGGATTCAGGTGTGTTTTGGATTCAGGTGTTTTTTTCCTAAAAACCCTCAAAAACAGCTTAAATCATAGAATTTGGGGGTAATTTTGATCCTATAGTATTATTAACCTCAATAACCATGATTTCCACTCATTTCCCATCTATTCTGAACACCTCACACCTCACAATATTATTTTTAGTCCTAAAATTTGCACCAAAGTCGCTGGATGACTAAGCTAAGCGACCCAAGTGGCCGCAACAAACACCTGGCCCATCTAGGAGTGGCACTGCAGTGTCAGACAGGATGGCACTTAAAAAAATAGTCCCCAAACAGCACATGATGCAAAGAAAATAGAAAAAGAGTTGCACTGTGGTCACTGGATGGCTAAGCTAAGCGACACAAACACCTCAATATCACAGGAATTATTTGTTCTAATCAATGGTATTATTGATCCAAATCACTGGAAGAAAATGACAAAATCACTGGAATTATTTGGCAAGATCACTGGAATTAATAATTATAAATCACTGATATTAATTGGTAAAATCTTGCTATCGCCTGCCTAGTAAAGTGGAATCTAGATGGGATTTTGTACTGGGGACACAATAACTTCATCAATTTTCTAAATCCCAATGCTCTAATGGCAGAAAACAGGCGCACGTCTAACAGCGCACTGATTATACTGAGAACTGATTATACTGATCACTGATGATACTAGGGAGAACTGACACTGAGCAGCGAGAACAGCACTGGACTATTGTACTGTACCACAATGCAGCAAAGATATTGAGCACTGATTCGGAGAATAGAACTGAGTCTGACACGGAGCTGCAAGATACAGCAATGGACACCTGTACTGTACTACTATATACTGGTGGTCACCACAATGCTGCACTGTACTACTATACACTGGTCACAACAATGCAGCACAGATATTGAGCACTGATCCGTAGAATCAAAGCATGCAAATAACATGTAATTCCAAAGTCAACGTTTCGGGGCACAGAACCCTGTATTGTTGTTTGGTCCTGACAACGGGGCTCAGTGCCCCAAAACGTTGACTTTAGAATTACATGTTATTTGCACGCTTTGTTGTCTCTGAGTGCCGTTCTTCAATGGACGTGTGTGTGTGTGTGTGTGTGTGTATGTGTGTATATATATATATATATATACATATATATACATACAGTGCCTTGCTAATGTATTCACCTCCCTTTGCATTTTTCATGTTTTGTTGCCTCACAACCTGGAATTAAAATGGATTGTTCGAAGGTTTGCATCATTTCATTCACAGAACATGCCTACAACTTTGAAGATTTTTTTTTATTTTTATTGTAAAGCAAGCAACAATTAGGACAAAATAACAGAATATGTCAGCGGGCATAACTATTCACCCCCCTAAAGTCAGTACTTTGTAGAGCCACGCTTTGGATTAGTCTCTATGTGCTTGCCACATCTTGCCACTGGGATTTTTGGCCATTCCTCAAGGCAAAACTGCTCCAGCTCCTTCATGTTGGATGGTTTCGCTTGTGAACAGCAATCTTCAAGTATGACCACAGATTCTCAATTGCATTGAGATCTGGGCTTTGACTAGGCCTTTCCAACACATTTAAATGTTTCCCCCTTAAACCACTCGAGTGTTGCTTTAGCAGTATGCTTTGGGTTATTGTCCTGCTGGAAGGTGAACCTCTGTCCCAGTCTCAAATCACAGGAAGACTTAAGCAGGTTTTGCTCAAGAATATCCCTGTATTTAGCACCATCCATCTTTTCCTCGACTCAAAACAGTTTTCCAGTCCCTGCTGCTGAAAAACATTCCCACAGCAATAATAATAATAATAACAACAAGTCCCTTACAGTGATGCTGTGTTGTTCTGCATCAGACCAGTGGTAGTGTCCTGTGCACAGTGCCGTTTCTAGGGGCGGGCGAGCCGTGCAACTGCACGGGGCGCCCGCCGCGGCACTTAGTTACTCCTTCTTGCCTCTCCCGAGCGCTCCTGCTCGGGGGGCGGAGTTTCGCGGAATGACGCGTTGCGTCGTGACGTCACGACGCAAACGCGTCATTCCGCGAAACTCCGCCCCCCGAGCAGGAGCGCTCGGGAGAGGCGAGAAGGAGAAGCAAGAAGGAGGAGGCGGCCGGCGCGGGACGTGAGGCGGCGGGACCGAAGAGCGGGAAGACGTAAGTATTCTCTCTCTCTCCCCCTTCCTTCTCCTCAGCTTGAAACCTGCCTGCCGCTGCCGCACTGTGTAAAATGGGGGCACCTGCCTATGGGGATACCTGCCTGCCACACTGTGTAATATGGGGGCACCTGCCTATGGGGATACCTGCCTGCCACACTGTGTAATATGGGGGCACCTGCCTATGGGGATACCTGCCTGCCACACTGTGTAATATGGGGGCACTTGCCTATGGGGATACCTGCCTGCCACACTGTGTAATATGGGGGCACCTGCCTGCGTACTGTGTAATATGGGGGAACCTGCCTGCGTACTGTGTAATATGGGGGCACCTGCCTGCGTACTGTGTAATATGGGGGCATCTGCCTGCGTACTGCGTAATATGGGGGCATCTGCCTGCGTACTGTGTAATATGGGGGCACCTACCTGCGTACTGTGTAATATGGGGGCATCTGCCTGCGTACTGTGTAATATGGGGGCATCTGCCTGCGTACTGTGTAATATGGGGGCATCTGCCTGCGTACTGTGTAATATGGGGGCATCTGCCTGCGTACTGTGTAATATGGGGGCATCTGCCTGCGTACTGTGTAATATGGGGGCACCTACCTGCGTACTGTGTAATATGGGGGCATCTGCCTGCGTACTGTGTAATATGGGGGCATCTGCCTGCGTACTGTGTAATATGGGGGCACCTACCTGCGTACTGTGTAATATGGGGGCATCTGCCTGCGTACTGTGTAATATGGGGGCATCTGCCTGCGTACTGTGTAATATGGGGGCATCTGCCTGCGTACTGTGTAATATGGGGGCATCTGCCTGCGTACTGTGTAATATGGGGGCATCTGCCTGCGTACTGTGTAATATGGGGGCATCTGCCTGCGTACTGTGTAATATGGGGGCATCTGCCTGCGTACTGTGTAATATGGGGGCACCTGCCTGCGTACTGTGTAAAATGGGGATATCTGCCTGCCGTGCTGTGTAAAATGGGGATATCTGCCTGCCGTGCTGTGTAAAATGGGGATATCTGCCTGCCGTGCTGTGTAAAATGGGGATATCTGCCTGCCGCGCTGTGTAAAATGGGGATACCTGCCTGCTGCACTTTGTAAAATGGGGATACCTGCCTGCGTACTGTGTAAAATGGGGGCACCTGCCTGCGTACTGTGTAAAATGGGGACACCTGCCTGCCGCGCTGTGTAAAATGGGGACACCTGCCTGCCGCGCTGTGTAAAATGGGGACACCTGCCTGCCGCGCTGTGTAATATGGGGACACTTGCCTGCTGTAATGTGTAAAAAGGGGACATTTTTATTTTTTCCGTACTGTGGTGGGTGTGATGATATCAGATGAGGCCATGCCCATTTTAATCAGGCCACACACCCTTGTCGGGAGCGCGCGCGCCTACTTTTTCTTTTTATGGCTATATGGGGGGGGCACACTTTTTTTTTTTTTTAGAGCAATGGGGGGGGGGGGGGGGGCGCATTTTGAAATCTCGCACTGGGAGCCAAATTGTCTAGAAACGGCCCTGCCTGTGCATCACCCATCAGTCATTCCTGTGCCGCATATTGTGTTATATAACTCCAGAAAAATAATGGAGAACAAACATTTGGAGGACAAAATAGGGAAAGATCAAGAACCACTTCCTCGTAGTGCTGAAGCTGCTGCCACTAGCCATGACATAGATGAAATGCCATCGTCATCTGCCAGGGCCAATGCCCAATGTGATAGTAGAGGGCATATAAAATCTAAAAAGCCAAAGTTCAGTAAAAAGACCCAAAAAAAGAAATTTAAATCACCTGAGGAGAAACGTAAACTTGCCAATATGCCATTTACGACACGAGTGGCAAGGAACGGCTGAGGCCCTGGCCTATGTTCATGACTAGTGGTTCAGCTTCACATGACGATGGAAGCCCACATTCTCCTGCTAGAAAAATTAAAAGCGTTAAGCTGGAAAAATCACAGAAACGAACTGTGCATTCTAAGATGGTATGACAGATCCCCAAGGAGAGTCCAAGTGTCGGCAGTTGCAATGCCTGACCTTACCAACACTGGACGGGAAGAGGTGGCTCCTTTCACGATTTGCACGCCCCCTGCAAGTGCTGGAAGGACCACCCACAGTCCAGGTCCTGATATTGAAACTGAAGTTGTCACTGTTGAAGTACACCAGGATGAGGATATGGGTCTTGCTGGCGCTGAGAAGGAAGTTGACGATGAGGATTCTGATGGTAATGTGGCTTGTTTAAGTCAGACACCGGGGGAGACACCTGTTGTCCATGTGATAAAGAAGCCCATTGTGATGCCTGGGCAAACTACCAAAAAAACCACCTCTTCGGTGTGGAATTATTTCTCCACAAATCCGGACAACAGGTGTCAAGCCATCTGTTGCCTCTGTCAATTTGTAATAAGTAGGGGTAAGGATGTTAACCACCTAGGAACATCCTCCCTTATACGTCACCTGCTGCACATTCATCATAAGTCAGTATCAAGTTGTGAAACTTTGGGTAAGAGCGTAAGCAGTCCACTGACACCTAAATCCCTTCTTCCTCTTGTACCCAAGCTCCTGCAAGCCACACCACCAACTCCCTCAATGTCAACTACCTCCTCAGCCATAACCGTCAATAGTCCTGAAGGCCATGTCACTGTCAAGACTGAGGAGTCCCCTCCTAACCGGGATTCCTCCGAGTGGTACGCCTAGTGCTGCTGTTGCTGCCGCCGCTGCTGTTGAAGTCGGAAGACCACTTGTACTACTTCAACTAAGCAATTGACTGTCCAACAGTCCTTTGTGAGGAAGATGAAATATGACAGCAGTCATCCTGTTGCAAAGCAGATAACTGAGGCCTTGACACTTATGTTGGTGTTAGACGTGCGTCTGGTATCTGCCATTAGTGCAGTGGGATTTAGACAAGTGAGGGAAGTATTGTGTCCCCAGTACCAAATCCCATCAAGGTTCCACTTCACTAGGCAGGCGATACCGAGAATGTACAAAGACTTCAGAAAAAGAGTCACCAGTGTCCTACAAAATGCAGTTGTATCCAGTGTCCACTTAACCACAGACATGTGGACAAGTGGAACAGGGCATACTAAGGACTATATGACTGTGACAGCCCCCTGGGTAGATGTATGGCCTCCCGGAGCAACAACAGCAGCGGCAATAGTAGCAGCATCTCGCAAACTCCAACTTGTTCCTAGGCAGGGTACGCTTTGTATCACAGCTTTCCGTAAGAGGCACACAGCTGACAACCTCTTACGGAAACTGAGGGACATCATCGCAGAATGGCTTAACCCAATTAGACTCCCCTGGTGATTTGTGATATCGGACAACGCCACCAATATTGTGCATGCATTACATCTGGGCAAAATCCAGCACGTCCCATGTTTTGCACATACAATTAATTTGGTGGTGCAGATTTTATTGAAAAATTACAGGGGTGTGCAGGAGATGCTGTCGGTGGCCTGAAAAATTGCGGGCCACTTTCGGCATTCAGCCACCGCGTGCCGAAGACTAGAGTGCCATCAATCACGCCTGAACCTGCCCTGCCATCACCTGAAGCAAGAGGTGGTAATGAGGTGGAATTCAACACTCTATACGCTTCAGAGGATGGAGGAGCAGCGAAAGGCCGTTCAAGCCTATACATCCACCTACGATATACTGTAGGCAAAGAAGGGGTAATGCACCTGACTCAAACGCAGTGGAGAATGATTTCTGTCTTGTGCAAAGGTTCTCGAACCCTTCGTACTTGCCATACGTGAAGTCAGTTTACACACTGCCAGCTTGATTCAGGTCTTTACCCTCATCAGGCTTTTGCAGAAGCAGCTGGAGAAATTGAAGGAGGAGCTAAGATGGAGCGATTCCGCAAAGTATGTGGGACTTGTGGATGGAGCCCTTAATTCGCTTTGCCAGGATTCAAGGGTGGTCAATCTGTTGAAATCAGAGCACTACATTTTGGCCACTGTGCTCGATCCTAGGTTTAAAGCCTACGTTGTATCTCTCTTTTCGGCAGACACAAGTGTGCAGAGGTGCAAAGACCTGCTGGTGAGTAAATTGTCAACTCAAGCGGAACGTGACCCGTCAACAGCTCCTCCTTTAATTTCTCCCACCACTGGGACCGCAAGGGCAGTCAGGAGCGAAAGCTGACATCTTCTCTAGACTGAAGGACCTGCCAATGATTACTGACATGTCTACTGCCACTGCATATGATTCTGTCGCCATTGAAAGAATGGTGGAGGATTATATGAGTGACAGCATCCAAGTAGGCATGTCAGACAGTCCGTATGTATGCTGTCAGGAAAAAGAGGCAATTTGGATGCCCTTGCACAAACTGGCTTTATTTTATCTAAGTTGCCCCCTCTCCAGTGTGTACTCCGAAAGAGTGTTTAGTGCAGCCAGTAACTTTGTCAGTGATCGGCGTAGGAGGTTACTTCCACTAAATGTGGAGAAGATGATGTTCATCAAAATGAATTATAAAGTCCTTCGGGAAGACCTTTACCAGCAATTGCCTCCAGAAAGTACACAGGGACCTGTGATGGTGGATTCCAGTGGGGACGAATTAATATTCTGTGAGGAGGAGGATGTACACAGTGAAAGGGGTGAGGAATCGGAGGATGAGGTTGACATTTTGCCTCTGTAGAGCCAGTTTGTGCAAGGAGAGATTGATTGCTTCTTATTTTGATGGGGGCCCAAACAAACAAGTCATTTCAGCCACAGTCGTGTGGCAGACTGTCGCTGAAATGATTGGTTTGTTAAAGTGTGCATGTTCTATATAACATAAGGGTGAATGGGAGTGCCCAAGGACAATTCCATCATGCACCTTTTTTTCTTCTTATGTTTGGGGACTATTATTTTAAAGTGCCATCCTGTCTGACACTTCCGTATATGACCAGTGGTACTGCCATTTAATCCCTGAGATTTGGACGTATAATTCCTGTGATTTTGCAGTATAATTCCAGTGATTTTGCAGTATAATTCCAGTGATTTGGACATATACTTCCAGTTGGAATTGTTTGTGTCGCTTGGCTTAGTCATACAGCTACCTCAATCCACCTCTTCGACATCTTTGCATGAGGTGCTGTTTGGGACCTAGTTTTTGAAAAGTGCCATCCTGTGTGACACTGCCGTATGAGTCCAGGGGTACTGCTGTATTAGTCCTGGGGTACTGCCATATAAGTCCACCAATTGCAGAATTTAAAAAAAATGACAGGCGCATGCTGGAGATGCTGTCAGTGGACCGAACAATTGCTGCCCACTCTCAACATTCAGACACTGCGTGACACTACTATATGGGCCAGGTGGTTGTGTCGCTTAGCTTAGTCATACAGCAACCTCGGTGCCCCTTTTTTCTTCTTTGCATTATGTGCTGTTTGGGGCCTTTTTTTATATCTGCCCTCCTGTCTGCCACTGCAGTGGCACTCCTAGATGGGCCAATTGTTTGTATCGCTTGGCTTAGTCATACAGCTGCCTCATTGCACCTCTTCTACATCTTTGCATGAGGTGCTGTTTGGGGCCTTTTTTTGGTTATCTGCCCTCTTGTCTGACACTGCAGTGGCACTCCTAGATGGGCCAATTGTTTGTGTCGCTTGGCTTAGTCATACAGCTACTTCATTACACCTCTTCTACATCTTTGCATGAGGTGCTGTTTGGGGCCAAGTTTTTTAAAAGTGCCCTCCTGTCTACACTGCAGTATCACTCCTAGATGGGCCAGGTGTTTGTGCGGCACACTTGTGTCACTTGGCTTAGTCATACAGCAGCCTTGTGCACCTCTTTTTCTTCTTTGCATCATGTGCTGTTTGGGGCCTTTTTTAAAATATCTGCCCTCCTGTCTGACACTGCAGTGCCACTCCAAGATGGGCCAGGTGTTTGTGCCACACACTTGTGTCTTTTAGCTTAGTCATACAGCCACCTCGGTGCAACCTTTTTGCCTAAAAACAATATTGTGAGGTGTTCAGAATAGACTGGAAATGGGTGGAAATTAATGTTATTGAGGTTAATAATACCGTAGGATCAAAATTACCCCCAAATTCTGTGATTTTAGCAGTTTTTATATTTTTTTTTCAAAAATCATCCAAAACCAAAACATGAAAGGATGGTTTTGGCAAAACCGAGCCAAAACCAAATCATGAAAGTGGAATTAGAACCAAAACCAAAACACGAAAAGTGCCAGCCGCACATAGCATACGATGTCTCCCCCGCCACAGATCTCACTGCACGTCAGTGCTCGTTACTATTGGGTTTTTAAGGGGATAGTCACTAACTTGCTAACATATAGGGACCTTGCAGGGTTTCTTGGTGCCCCAGGCAAAGCTTCAGTCTACCACCGCCATGGTTGGACTGGCCCACAGGGGTACAGGGGAAACCACCGGTGGGCCCCACTGCCTGAGGGCCCACTCCTTCCTCTAGGGATCAGGTTCCAGACTGTGCACTTGTATTATACATGGTAGATATGTTGCATTACACTGCAAAAGACTATTGTGCATTTCAGTCCTCTGTGGAGGCTTGCCACACCCCTTTTGTAGACTGGCCACACCCCTAAGTGTGGGCCCCTACCCCTGCATTCCCCCGGTGGGCCCTTCACACCCCATTCCGACACTGACCACCGCCCTCACCCGACCCACCTTACACACTTGACTTGTGTAAAATACAAGTAATAACTTTAACGTTCTGGTGGCTGGTGAGGCTGCATTCAGAGAAATGAAAGTATGTTTGCCTAGAGAGTTCTGAAACTTGTTAAATATACAGTAATGACCACGGTGGATTAGTGGAATTAATATATTAGTAACGCTTACAAAGAAGATGCTGCTGAGAGATATTGCTACATATTAAAAAGATTATAATAGAACAAAACAAAAGCAGCATTATCTTTAAGTAATCGCTCAAAACTGCAATTAAAACATAAAAAGCTAATTTAAAACATGTTTAACATCAATATTACATATAGGGGCAGATGTGTCAAACTTTAGAGAGAGATAAAGTACCAACCAATTAACTACTGTCATTTTTTAAACACAGCCTGTGAAATGGCTGTTAGAAGATGATTAATTGGTACTTATCTTTTTCCAAGGTTTGATACATTTACGCCATAATGCCATACTGTATATACAGGGGCATATGCAGGATCCGTCTGCCTGCCCCCCCCCCTCTCTTGCACCCATTATAAATACGCCAGAGAGTATATAGATTGAAATTTAAAATCACATGTAAGATTCAAGCTAATAAAGCTTTGCTATGCAAGGCAAATCACACAAAGGGGGGTATCCTGTTAGCTGCAGTAAATTAGTGCTGCTCATGGATCCACCGGGGGCTATCCAATTAGCCCTGATCACCAGCAATTATCTGGGATTATGAGGCGCACAAAGCAGAATCCCCGATAACCAGCCCTATCAGCCCCTCTTTTCCACGATAACACATGGGTCCAGGAACTTATTCCGGATCCTATCTGTTATCGCCCGAAAATGGGTAATTTACACATGGTAAAAATGGTCTAGAATTGGAAAGCCCAATACCATCAGGCTAAAATCGCGGTATTAGCCTTGTTTTTGCCGTGCAGTAAATTACCGCCGGCAATAGAGAACTACCCAAAGTATAACTGGAATGAAGAAGCAATGAAGCAGTTCCTATTTATTAAACATCCATATACAAATAAATATGTTACTGTTTCTTTAGATGGATTTACAGTCCTGGAGAGAAGATTTTCTGTGAATATGCAGATGAAAATTATAACAAAAGAGAAAGTAGTATGTACTGTAAACAGTTTTATGGGATTTTGTGAGCAGGGGTGTATCTAGTGGACTGAGTGCCCCTGGCAAAGTAAGTAACTGCCACCTCCCCACACAGCTCCCCACACCCAGAGGGGGAGGGGGGGGGGTTAAAGATAGGCTGAGGTCAGGGACACTGAGGGAGAATCACAAGGACAGTGCGGGTAGGGACAATGAGGTGGAGGGCTTACAGGGAGGCTGAGGTCAGGGACACTCAGGGGCAATTACAGGGAGGGTGTGGGCAGGGATGCTGAGGGGGAATTACAGGAGCGTGCAGGCAGGGACACTGAGGTGGAATTACAGGAGGGTGTGGGCAGGGACATTGAGGGGGCAGTCACAGGGAGGCTGAGGTCAGGGACACTAAGGGGGATTTACAGGGAGGGTTTGGGTAGGGAAAATGAGAGGGAGGGGCTACAGGGAGGCTGAGGTCAAGGACACTGCGGGGCTCTTACAGGGAGGGTGCAGGAAGGGACACTGAGAGGGAATTACAGGAGTGTGAGGGCAGGGTGACTGAGGGGGCAGTTACAGGGATGGTGTGGGCAGGGACACTGAGGGAGGATTACAAGGAGGGCGTGGACAGGGACACCGAGGGGATATATGCACACATACATACAGTTAAAAATCCCTCTCTAGGTATGATTGCACTACATGTCCCAGCAAATCCAGTTGACAAGGTGTGCTGGGACTTGTAGTCTCAACACAGCTAGACAGGCACTCACTGGTCTAGCAGGGACGTGCAGTCAGGGGAGGCATACTGATTAAAATAACACAAAGAAGATATTTATAACACAGATTTTGTGTCATTTATATCTTCTTTGTTTTATTCTAATAACTTCCCCTCTGCTGTTGCAGGAATAGCTGTGTGGGAGGCAGCGGAAGTGGTGCCTCCCGCTGACCATAGTGAACAAGCTGAGGCGGGGGGGCAGTCAGGGGGCGGACGGGGGGCGGGTCCAAGCAATGGGCTGCAAAAGCCCAGTGAAAAATGATATATAAGAGGCGCTACTGTAAGTGCCTTAGTGACAGGGGCGTGCATCCAGCCTACATGAGGGCACGCCCCTGTCAATAAGGCAGTTGGATTGGACAGCCGGACACTTAGAAAGGAAGGTTAGACACACCTTTCTTCAATACGAGTGGACAGAGGAGTTGTCTGTATTGACACAGCGCAGCTGTTATTTTATATGGCCGGGAGAGCCGCTGCTCCAGGCACCGGGATCCTGCTGGTGACGCCTACGTTGGGACCCTGCTTGTTGATGTGAGGGGTGCAGGACCAGCGCAGGCACTGACTACAATGGGGGAGATAAGCTAACTAGCCCTACCCCCTGGCCTTTCAGTTCAGTACCCACTCTAATCCCCACCCCAGCACTGGAACTTGCCCTATCCCTCTACTTCCCAGGCCTCAAGGACATACACTAACTACTCTACCCTCCACAATTATTAGGTGTTTTGTCTTTATTTTAATAATTTCTTTACAGGCGGACTACGGGTGCCAGCGGGCCCTTTGTGTCCAGGCATGCTGGCACTTGTGGTTCACCAAGTGCCAGCATGCTGTGGCAGGCTTGCTGGGACATGTAGGCCGCCTGTAAAGAACAATATTAACATACAATGAACCCTGCACCCACCGACACCAGGGGTGCGGGGCATAGCACTGGGCTATTAGCCGAGTGCTGGTTGTTGCTCGAAAGCGGGGACCCCATTTAATTTTTTAGTTTGTCCCCACTTTCCGAGGAATGCCAGCCCTGGGCTGACTGGTTTACTAAAGCCTGTTTGTGCACTGCCCATTGCCAGCTTGTTTTGTGGGGGTCCAAACAAACCAATAATTTCAGCCACAAGTTACAGTCCCTGTCGCTGAAATGATTGGTTTGTTAAACTTTGCATGTCCTGTTTAATATACAACATAAGGGTGGGTGGGAAGGCCCAAGGACAATTCCATCTTACACCTCATTTCTTTGCATTTTGCTCTTTGCAGCATTTTTTTGGCATAGTTTATAAAACTGATATCCTGTCTGCCACTGCAGTGCTACTCCTAGATGTGCCACGTGTTTGTGCCGCCCACTGCTGTCACTTAGCTTAGTCATCCAGCTACCACCTCGGTGCAACCTTTTGGCCTAAACTGGATGAAAACAATATTGTGAGCTGTGAGGTGTTCAAAATAGACTGGAAATGAGTGGAAATGAATGTTATTGAGGTTAATAATACTGCAGGAACAAAAACACCCCCAAATTCTGTTATTTTAGTTGTTTTTATGATTTACATTTTTTTAAATAGGGTTCCAAAACCAAAATGTGCAAGGGCAGTTCATTTTACCAACAGCCGGAATCCCGACACCTGCCCGGTATTCCCACTCACCAGGCCCGATGAGTGGCAAGCACAGCAAACAGACGAGGGGACTCACTGCCTCGCTGCCGGGATTCCAGCAGATGGGGTGCCGTTGTTGGTATAGTGACAGCCAGCATCCCATCTGCCAGGATAACATATATATACCCAGTACCCAGGAAATCAAAATCATGGTGTTGCATTTGTTTTTATATAGAAGGATTTTATTGTGAATATCTAACATTCCATGTGGAATGCCGTGATACACCCATGTATGGCTGAATTCAAGATGAATTATAGGTGGGGCAGATGGGGCGGTTGTCCAGTGGCCCCATCACATTGGGGTGGGGGCCCCCACACTGCCAAGTGTAGTCAGCAGGGCAGTAGGCAGTTAAAGGTTAATGGCTCAGAAAGGGGCATCAGGTGTCCATCACTACAAGTTGTGCTCTGTCAGGAAGATTGCCAGACTCATCTGCCATCTCCACTCTGGGCAGCATGGCTAGGCCCACCCAAACTGAGGAATGCAGAGGCCTCACCATCAGCGCAGAGGGACGTGTTGGCACTGCGGCTGCACATGTGCTCGAGGCAGACAAGCTCCAGAGAAGGTGAGATAGTGTGGTCCGGCACCACAAGCACTGCACTCTCCGTGCCTACACCCCATCTTGAACCACTGGAAAATAGGGCTGCGTTGGAAAATAGGTGGGGGTGGGTTGCCTCAATTTTTATTGGTGGGGCTCCCCACAATTTTGTTGCCATGGGGCCCCTATAAGCCATTGTTCATATACCTCATCGCGCTATTTCTATATGAAGCATCAGTGCAGCGTGACTTTCAAATGCGTCAGACTGGAGAGCAGAGCATATTGCTCCCGCAGTATAAAATAAAGGGCATGCAGTTGCCGGGAGTAACAGATACCAGCAAATACACTAAACAGTGAAGAGAATGGACAGTTGCGGGTGGTCTTCAGTATGCCGAATGTCGGGATCCCGGCGCACAGTATACCGGCGCTGGAATCCCGATACCCGGCATACCGACATATATTCTCCCTCGTGGGGGTCCGCGACCCCCCTGGAGGGAGAATAAAATAGCGTGTCGCGCGCCACCGTGCCCACAGCGTGGTGAGTGCAGCGAGCCCGCAAGGGGCTCATTTGCGCTCGCCACACTGTCGGTATGCCAGCGGTCGGGCTCCCGGCGCTGGTATGCTGGTTGCCGGCAGCCCGGCCGCCGGCATACCATACTGCACCCGACAGTTGCTACATGTCTGATACTGGTCTTTTTGTATAACCAGCAAGTGTGGCAGTATCTGGACATGCTGCTATCTGTTTCCAACGAGCAAGCTAAAATAAAGGGTGAGGCTTGTAAAGGATGGCATACCCTGTGAGGTCACATCCCTTGTACGGGACGGGTGCCCCTTTAACGGGTGCGAGCGCAAGCACGCACCCACCCATCCTGCCACCCCATCTCACTAAACACAGTCATAAGTTTTATAAAAAAAAGCTACTAGCATTACTAATGTGGGGAATATGTGTCAGGTGCATTATTGTGTGGAATTATGTGTATTATGGGCATTACTAATGTGGGCATATGTGTAAGGTGCATTACATTGTGGAATTATATGTATTATGGGCATTACTAATGTGGGCATATATGTAAGGTGCATTACTGTGTGGAATAATGTGTATTATGGGCATTACTAATGTGGGCATATGTGTAAGGTGCATTACATTGTGGAATTATATGTATTATGGGCATTACTAATATGGGCATATATGTAAGGTGCATTACTGTGTGGAATAATGTGTATTATGGGTATTAATGTGTGGCATTATGCAGGATTGAACTGGCCCACAGGGTAACCATCCGGTAGGCCCCACTACCTGAGTGTTGCTGGGTCAGAGACAGAACTAGAGGCGGTGCTAGGGGGCACTAGACAAAATTTTGCCTAGGGCATCAAATTGGCTAGGGCCGACTCTGCCTCCTACTTGTATTCTATGCTCCTGATATCAGCGTGTGCCAGTTCTCCTGTTATCAGTCTGAGTCCAGTACCTATGCCTTTTGCCTGTATTCAGTGCTCCTGTTATCATCCTGCGCCAGCGCTCCTGTTATCAGCCTGAGTCAAGTGTCTCTGTCACGTGCCTATATTCAGCGCTTCTGTTATCAGCCTGTACCAGCGCCCCTGTTATCAGCCTGAGTCTGGTACCTCTGCCTCCTGCCTGTATTCAGGGCTCATGTTATCAGCCTCAGTCAGCACTCCTGTTACCAGCCTCTGCCAGCGCTCCTCTCATCAGCCTGTGCCAGCGCTCCTGTTATCAGCCTGTGCCAGCGCTCCTGTTATCAGCCTGTGCCAGCGCTCCTGTTATCAGCCTGTGCCAGCGCTCCTGTTATCATCCTGTACCAGCGCCCCTGTTATCAGCCTGAGTCGGGGTACCTCTGCCTCCTGCCTGTATTCAGTGCTCCTGTTATCAGTCTGTGACCAGTGCTTCTGTTATTAGCCTAAACAGTACCTCTGCTTCCTGCCTGTCTTCAGCGCTCCTGTTATCAGCCTGTGCCAGCAGTTCTTTTATCAGCCTGAGTCTGGTAAATCTGTCACCTGTCTTTATGCAGCGCTCCTGTTATCAGCCTGTGCTAACTGGGAGAACTTTCCTACAAGTTCTCCCAGTTGTCTGTCAATTACCCACACATGGATGACAGCAGGGTGGGGACAGTTACATCACAGATATTGGGGTCTCAGGTGAGTCTACAAAGGACTGGGCAGTGAGTATTTCTCTTATTGAAGAATAGTAATTGTGCTCTAGTGATTCAGTCTTATAGCTCAGAAATACTCCTGTTTTATATATACATTAAACTTTTGTTTTATATATATATTACATGTGTTTACAGATGGCGGAGGAAATGAAACCATCTATTTTGCCACTTGACTGTAAGATGTTTGAGAAAGACTTCTGTAAATTGTTCGACCCTATCCTGACCTCCCAGAACCCATCACTCAGACAAGAAAAAGGGAACTGGGGACCTCAGCACTTCTCCGGGAATGCTTTTCTTCATCCACAGCACAGACCCACGGAACCCAAAAAAGAATACCATTGTGCTCAAAGTGCCAGTTCACGTTTACCTACTCCCACTCAAAATGAGAGACTTTCTTTTCATCCTAATAATGATAAGGTAAAAAGTGTGAATTCCCCAAAGGGATTTGTGGAAGTGACTGCAGCAGGCTTAGGGGGTCATTCCGACCCGATTGCACGCTGCAGTTTTTCGCAGCGGTGCGATCGTGTCAGAACTGCACATGCGCCGGCGCATGCCAGATGGCTGGCGTCCGTCGTTGCCTAGCGATCGCCTCTGACTGATTAACAGGTAGAGGCGGTTGCTGGGTGGGAGAGAGCGGCATGGTGGCATTTAGCTGCTGTTTTCTGTGCGTGGTCCGGCCAACCCAGCCGCTGCGTGACCGGACACACGCAGCCGCTGCAACCCTGGCAGCGTCAAGTAACTCCTGGCCAGCCGCAGCAGCTGCGCTGGCTGGGAGTTACTCTACAAGTACAAAATCGCTTTTGTACTTGTAGGTGGGGCCGGGCCAGACATGCGGGGCAGACTAGTCCTGTATTGGGCGTCCACCCACATGTCTGTGTCAGTGATCGTATCTGTGCTAAACTTAGCATAGCTACGATCAGGTCGGAATGACCCCCCTAGTCCTTAGGGATAAAGCATACCTGGGTACATTAGATCAAAGTTTTAAGGCCCATACACACTTGACGATAAAATGAGCGACGTCGTTCATTTCAGCCCTCATCAACGACGTCGCTCATTATATCGTCAAGTGTGTATGCATCCGACGACCACCGATGCGCGGCCCCGCGGGACGTTAACGACCCTCGCTTATCTGTGGAGCATGTATGCTCAATTTCCACTTTGGTCGTTACCGACCAGAGACGTCGTTGAATGTGTATGGTGTGAACGACGAACGACCAAGCCACTGTTCACCAGCCCTGTTCCCAGCTCATTATTTGAATAAACTGTTCAGCTTGGATGCTTCAACGATGAATGGTCTTTGGTCTTTGGTCGTTGGTAGTAGTGATGAGCGGGTTCGGATCCTCGGGATCCGAACCCGCCTGAACTTCACATTTTTTTACACGGGTCCGAGCGACTCGGATCCTCCCGCCTTGCTCGGTTAACCCGAGCGCGCCCGAACGTCATCATCCCGCTGTCGGATTCTCGCGAGATTCGGATTCTATATAAGGAGCCGCGCGTCGCCGCCATTTTCACACGTGCATTGAGATTGATAGGGAGAGGACGTGGCTGGCGTCCTCTCCGTTATATTAGAAAAGAAAAGAGTAAACTGAGTGACTTAGTTATAATTGTGGGGAGGATTGGGGACGGGGAGCAGCTGTTAGGGAGTACAGTGCAGGGTTTACCACCAGTGAGTTTAATCCTTTGTTTCTCTGCCTGAAAAAAACGCTCCACCATATCTGTGCTCAGTGTGCTGCACTGCTGCATGATATATCTGTGCTGAGTGCGCTGCTCTGCTCACACTGCCTAATTGTGGGGACTGGGGAGCAGTTATAGCAGGAGTACAGTGCACAGTTTTGCTGACAGTGACCACCAGTCCAGTATACGTTTGTCTGCCTGAAAAACACTCCTGTGTTGTTTTTTTTTTTCTTCATACTAGTTTAGCAGTCTGCTGACAGTGTCCACCAGGTCCGTTATATACAGTATATTATATATATATAAGCAGTACGGTAGGCCACGGCTGTACCTACCTCTGTGTCGTCAATGCACTCGTCGTCCATAAGTAATATAATACTATACTATCCATCCATCTACATTGTATACCTACCTGTGGTGTTTTTTTCTCTCTTCATACTAGTTTAGCAGTCTGCTGACAGTGTCCACCAGGTCCGTTATACATTATATTATATATATATAAGCAGTACGGTAGGCCACGGCTGTACCTACCTCTGTGTCGTCAGTGCACTCGTCGTCCATAAGTAATATAATACTATACTATCCATCCATCTACATTGTATACCTACCTGTGGTGGTTTTTTTTTCTTCATACTAGTTTAGCAGTCTGCTGACAGTGTCCACCAGGTCCGTTATATACAGTATATTATATATATAAGCAGTACGGTAGGCCACGGCTGTACCTACCTCTGTGTCGTCAGTGCACTCGTCGTCCATAAGTAATATAATACTATACTATCCATCCATCTACATTGTATACCTGTGGTGGCTTTTAGTTGTGCGCATTAAAATATGGAGAACAAAAATGTTGAGGTTAAAAAAATAGGGAAAGATCAAGATCCACTTCCACCTCGTGCTGAAGCTGCTGCCACTAGTCATGGCCGAGACGATGAAATGCCATCAACGTCGTCTGCCAAGGCCGATGCCCAATATCATAGTACAGAGCATGTAAAATCCAAAACACAAAAGATCAGTAAAAAAATGACCCAAAAATCAAAATTAAAAGCGTCTGAGGAGAAGCGTAAACTTGCCAATATGCCATTTACGACACGGAGTAGCAAGGAACGGCTGAGGCCCTGGCCTATGTTCATGGCTAGTGGTTCAGCTTCACATGAGGATGGAAGCACTAATCCTCTCGCTAGAAAAAAGAAAAGACTTAAGCTGGCAAAAGCACAGCAAAGAACTGTGCGTTCTTCGAAATCCCAAATCCCAAAGGAGAGTCCAATTGTGTCGGTTGCGATGCCTGACCTTCCCAACACTGGACGGGAAGAGCTTGCGCCTTCCACCATTTGTACGCCCCCTGCAAGTGTTGAAAGGAGCACCCGCAGTCCAGTTCCTGATAGTGAAATTGAAGATGTCAGTGTTGAAGTACACCAGGATGAGGATATGGGTGTTGCTGGCGCTGGGGAGGAAATTGACAAGGAGGATTCTGATGGTGAGGTGGTTTGTTTAAGTCAGGCACCCGGGGAGACACCTGTTGTCCGTGGGAGGAATATGGCCATTGACATGCCTGGTGAAAATACCAAAAAAATCAGCTCTTCAGTGTGGAAGTATTTCAACAAAAATGCGGACAACTGGTGTCAAGCCGTGTGTTGCCTTTGTCAAGCTGTAATAAGTAGGGGTAAGGACGTTAACCACCTCGGAACATCCTCCCTTATACGTCACCTGCAGCGCATTCATAATAAGTCAGTGACAAGTTCAAAAACTTTGGGCGACAGCGGAAGCAGTCCACTGACCAGTAAATACCTTCCTCTTGTAACCAAGCTTGCGCAAACCACACCACCAACTCCCTCAGTGTCAATTTCCTCCTTACCCAGGAAAGCCAATAGTCCTGCAGGCCATGTTACTGGCAAGTCTGACGAGTCCTCTCCTGCCTGGGATTCCTCCGATGCATCCTTGAGTGTAACGCCTACTGCTGCTGGCGCTGCTGTTGTTGCTGCTGGGAGTCGATCGTCATCCCAGAGGGGAAGTCGGAAGACCACTTGTACTACTTCCAGTAAGCAATTGACTGTCCAATAGTCCTTTGCGAGGAAGATGAAATATCACAGCAGTCATCCTGTTGCAAAGCGGATAACTGAGGCTTTGACAACTATGTTGGTGTTAGACGTGCGTCCAGTATCCGCCATTAGTTTACAGGGAACTAGACAATTTCTTGAGGTAGTGTGCCCCCGTTACCAATTACCATCTAGGTTCCACTTCTCTAGGCAGGAGATACCAAGAATGTACACGGACGTCAGAAAAAGACTCACCAGTGTCCTAAAAAATGCAGTTGTACCCAATGTCCACTTAACCACGGACATGTGGACAAGTGGAGCAGGGTAGATGTATTGCCTCCCGCTGCAAGAACAGCAGCGGCGGCACCAGTAGCAGCATCTCGCAAACGCCAACTCTTTCCTAGGCAGGCTACGCTTTGTATCACCGCTTTCCAGAATACGCACACAGCTGACAACCTCTTACGGCAACTGAGGAAGATCATCGCAGAATGGCTTACCCCAATTGGACTCTCCTGGGGATTTGTGACATCGGACAACGCCAGCAATATTGTGCGTGCATTACATCTGGGCAAATTCCAGCACGTCCCATGTTTTGCACATACCTTGAATTTGGTGGTGCAGAATTATTTAAAAAACGACAGGGGCATGCAAGAGATGCTGTCGGTGGCCAGAAGAATTGCGGGCCACTTTCGGCGTACAGGCACCGCGTACAGAAGACTGGAGCACCACCAAAAAAACCTGAACCTGCCCTGCCATCATCTGAAGCAAGAGGTGGTAACGAGGTGGAATTCAACCCTCTATATGCTTCAGAGGATGGAGGAGCAGCAAAAGGCCATTCAAGCCTATACATCTGCCCACGATATAGGCAAAGGAGGTGGAATGCACCTGTCTCAAGCGCAGTGGAGAATGATTTCAACGTTGTGCAAGGTTCTGCAACCCTTTGAACTTGCCACACGTGAAGTCAGTTCAGACACTGCCAGCCTGAGTCAGGTCATTCCCCTCATCAGGCTTTTGCAGAAGAAGCTGGAGGCATTGAAGGAGGAGCTAAAACAGAGCGATTCCACTAGGCATGTGGGACTTGTGGATGGAGCCCTTCATTCGCTTAACCAGGATTCACATGTGGTCAATCTGTTGAAATCAGAGCACTACATTTTGGCCACCGTGCTCGATCCTAGATTTAAAACCTACGTTGGATCTCTCTTTCCGGCAGACACAAGTCTGCAGGGGTTCAAAGAACTGCTGGTGAGAAAATTGTCAAGTCAAGCGGAACGCGACCCGTCAACATCTCCTCCTTCACATTCTCCCGCAACTGGGGGTGCGAGGAAAAGGCTACGAATTCCGAGCCCACTCGCTGGCGGTGATGCAGGACAGTCTGGAGCGACTGCTGATGCTGACATCTGGTTCGGACTGAAGAACCTGCCAACGATTACTGACATGTCGTCTACTGTCACTGCATATGATTCTCTCACTATTGAAAGAATGGTGGAGGATTATATGAGTGACCGCATCCAAGTAGGCACGTCAGACAGTCCGTACGTATACTGGCAGGAAAAAGAGGCAATTTGGAGGCCCTTGCACAAACTGGCTTTATTCTACCTAAGTTGCCCTCCCTCCAGTGTGTACTCCGAAAGAGTGTTTAGTGCCGCCGCTCACCTTGTCAGCAATCGGCGTACGAGGTTACTTCCAGAAAATGTGGAGAAGATGATGTTCATTAAAATGAATTATAATCAATTCCTCCATGGAGACATTCACCAGCAGCAATTGCCTCCAGAAAGTACACAGGGATCTGAGATGGTGGATTCCAGTGGGGACGAATTAATAATCTGTGAGGAGGGGGATGTACACAGTGAAAGGGGTGATGAATCGGACGATGATGATGAGGTGGACATCTTGCCTCCGTAGAGCCAGTTTGTGCAAGGAGAGATTGATTGCTTCTTTTTTGGTGGGGGCCCAAACCAACCAGTCATTTCAGTCACAGTCGTGTGGCAGACCCTGTCGCTGAAATGATGGGTTCGTTAAAGTGTGCATGTCCTGTTTATACAACATAAGGGTGGGTGGGACAATTCCATCTTGCACCTCTTTTTTCTTTCATTTTTCTTTGCGTCATGTGCTGTTTGGGGAGTATTTTTTGGAAGGGCCATCCTGCGTGACACTGCAGTGCCACTCCTAGATGGGCCAGGTGTTTGTGTCGGCCACTAGGGTCGCTTAGCTTAGTCGTCACACAGCTACCTCATTGCGCCTCTTTTTTTCTTTGCGTCATGTGCTGTTTGGGGAGTATTTTTTGGAAGGGCCATCCTGCGTGACACTGCAGTGCCACTCCTAGATGGGCCAGGTGTTTGTGTCGGCCACTTGTGTCACTTAGCTTAGCCATCCAGCGACCTCGGTGCAAATTTTAGGACTAAAAATAATATTGTGAGGTGTGAGGTGTTCAGAATAGACTGGAAATGAGTGGAAATTATGGTAATTGAGGTTAACAATACTATGGGATCAAAACGACCCCCAAATTCTATGATTTAAGCTGTTTTTTAGGGTTTTTTTAAAAAAAACACCCGAATCCAAAACACACCCGAATCCGACAAAAAAAATTCGGTGAGGTTTTGCCAAAACGCGTTCGAACCCAAAACACGGCCGCGGAACCGAACCCAAAACCAAAACACAAAACCCGAAAAATTTCCGGTGCACATCACTAGTTGGTAGTGTGTATGCTCATGTCGTTTGCTCAGCTGTTCAAGGGAAGTTCAAGGGAAGTCGTTAACAACGTGTGCATCGTCAAGTGTGTATGGGCCTTTAGACTAACGGCCAATTCACATGATAAGAAATTTAAGATCAGTCTGAGTATCCTGGACATAAATCCTTAGGTCTCACTTTAATCACTAGTGCAATCTATACAGTACTGTATGTTAAATGCTTTACTTTTTATAACATTGAGCTATTCAGGGTTGGATTGTAGAGGAAGCGGAGGGGGTGGTCGCCCCCTAGGAGCCCAATACATAGTGGCCTCCATACTGCAGCAAACATTATCTTTGGTTAGCTCTTAGCTGCTCTGGCTCCTGGTAACTGCAGGCTGCATTAACTGTAATGCAGTGAAGAGACATGAGTGCAGAGTTTACTGCAGACACAGTTACCGGCACTCACCAAACACATACAGAAGATAGATAAACACCTGTTCCCCAGGTCCAGCTCTGACATCAGGAAGCTGATGTCATGCAGCCACCACCGCACCACCATACAGCACTCCTGTTATCAGCCTGAGTCCAGAATCTCTGTCATCTGCCTATGACCAGCGCTCCTGTTATCAGCCTGTGACCAGTGCTCCTGTCATCTGCCTGTGATCAGTGCTCCTGTTATCTGCCTGTGACCAGTGCTCCTGTTATCTGCCTGTGACCAGTGCTGCTGTCATCTGCCTGTGATCAGTGCTCCTGTTATCTGCCTGTGACCAGTGCTCTTGTTATCAGCCTGTGATCAGTGCTGCTGTCATCTGCCTGTGATCAGTGCTCCTGTTATCTGCCTGTGACCAGTGTTACTGTTATCTGCCTGTGACCAGTGCTCCTGTTATCTGCCTGTGACCGGTGTTCCTGTTATCTGCCTGTGACCAGTGCTCCTGTTATCTACCTGTGACCAGTGCTCCTGTCATCAGCCTGTGATCAGCGCTCCTATTATCTACCTGTGACCAGTGCTCCTGTCATCTGCCTGTGACCAGTGCTCCTGTTATCAGCCTGTGTTCAGTGCTCTTGTCATCTGCCTGTGACCAGCGCTCCTGTTATCTGCCTGTGACCAGTGCTCCTGTCATCTGCCTGTGACCAGTGCTCCTGTCATCTGCCTGTATTCAGTGCTCCTGTTATCAGCCTGTGACCAGTGCTCCTGTCATCTGCCTGTGACCAGTGCTCCTGTCATCTGCCTGTGATCAGTGCTCCTGTTATCAGCCTGTGACCAGTGCTCCTGTCATCTGCCTGTATTCAGTGCTCCTGTTATCAGCCTCTGACCAGTGCTCCTTTCATCTGCCTGTGACCAGTGCTCCAGTCATTTGCCTGTGACCAGTGCTCCTGTCATCTGCCTGTGACCAGTGCTCCTGTTATCAGCCTGTGACCAGTGCTCCTGTTATCTGCCTGTGATCAGTGCTCCTGAAATCAGCCTGTGATCAGTGCTCCTGTTATCAGCCTGTGATCAGTGCTCCAATCATCTGCCTGTGACCAGTGCTCCTGTTATCAGCCTGTGACCAGTACTCCTGTCATCTGCCTGTATTCAGTGCTCCTGTTATCAGCCTGTGACCAGTGCTCCTGTCTTCTACCTGTGATCAGTGCTCCTGTTATCAGCCTGTGATCAGTGCTCCTGTTATCAGCCTGTGACCAGTGCTCCAATCATCTGCCTGTGACCAGTGCTCCTGTCATCTGCCTGTGACCAGTGCTCCTGTCATCTGCCTGTGATCAGTGCTCCTGTCACCTGCCTGTGACCAGTGCTCCTGTTATCAGCCTGTGACCAGTGCTCCTGTAATCTGCCTGTATTCAGTGCTCCTGTTATCAGCCTGTGACCAGTGCTCCTGTCATCTGCCTGTGATCAGTGCTTCTGTTATAAGCCTGTGATCAGTGCTCCAATCATCGGCCTGTAACCAGTGCTCCTGTCATCTGTCTGTGACCAGTGCTCCTGTCATCTGCCTGTATTCATTACTCCTGTCATCTGCCTGTGACCAGTGCTCCTGTTATCTGCCTGTGATCAGTGCTCCTATAATCAGCCTGTGACCAGTGCTCCTGTCATCTGCCTGTGATCAGTGCTCCTGTTATCAGCCTGTGACCAGTGCTCCTGTCATCTGCCTGTATTCAGTGCTCCTGTTTTCAGCCTGTGACCAGTGCTCCTGTCATCTGCCGGTATTCAGTGCTCCTGTTATCAGCCTGTGATCAGTGCTCCTATCATCTGCCTGTATTCAGTGCTCCTGTCATCTGCCTGTGATCAGCACTCCTGTTATCAGCCTGAGACCGGTGCTCCTGTTATCAGCCTGTGACCAGTACTCCTGTCATCAGCCTGTATTCAGTGCTCCTGTCATCTACCTGTATTCAGTGCTCCTGTTATCAGCCTGTGTCCAGCTCTCCTGTTATCAGCCTGTGACCAGTGCTCCTATTATCAGCCTGTGATCAGTGCTCCTGTCATCTGCCTGTGACCAGTGCTCTTGTTATCAGCCTGTGACCAGTGCTCCTGTTATCTGCTGTGACCGGTGCTCCTGTTATCAGCCTGTGACCAGTGCTCCTGTCATCAGCCTGTATTCAGTGCTCCTGTCATCTGCCTGTATTCAGTGCTCCTGTTATCAGCCTGTGACCAGTGCTCCTATTATCAGCCTGTGATCAGTGCTCCTGTTATCAGCCTGTGATCAGTGCTCCTGTTATCAGCCTGTGACCAGTGCTCTTGTCATCTGCCTGTGACCAGTGCTCTTGTTATCAGCCTGTGACCAGTGCTCCTGTCATCTGCCTGTGACCAGTGCTCCTGTTCTCAGCCTGTGACCAGTACTCCTGTCATCTGCCTATATTCAGTGCTCCTGTTATCAGCCTGTGACCAGTGCTCCTGTCATCTGCCTATGATCAGTGCTCCGGTTATCAGCCTGTGATCAGTGCTCCAATCATCTGCCTATGACCAGTGCTCCTTTCATCTGCCTGTATTCAGTGCTCCTGTCATCTGCCTGTGACCAGTGCTCCTGTTATCAGCCTGAGTCTGGTACCTCTGCCTCCTGCCTGTATTCAGAGCTCATGTTATAAGCCAGTGTGTTCTCAGAATGAGTCTGGTATCTCTGTCTCCTGCTTGTATTCAGTGATTTTGTTATTAGCCTTTACCAGCACTCCTGTGTAACCAGCCTCTGCCAGTGCTCCTCTCATCAGCCTGTGCCAGCACTCCTGTTATCAGCCTGTGCCTGCACTCCTGAAATCAGCCTGTGCCAGCGCTCCTGTTATCAGCCTGTGCCAGCACTCCTGATATCAGCCTGTGCCAGCACTCCTGTTATCAGCCTGTGCCAGCGCACCTGTTATCATCCTGTACCAGCGCCCCTGTTATCAGCCTGTGCCAGCACTCCTGTTATCAGCCTGTGCCAGTGCTCCTGTTATCAGCCTGTGCCAGCGTTCCTGTTATCAGCCTATGCCAGCACTCCTGTTATCAGCCTGTACCAGCACTCCTGTTATCAGCATGTGCCAGCACTCCTGTTATCAGCCTGTGCCAGCACTCCTGATATCAGCCTGTGCCAGCGCTCTCGTTATCAGCCTGTGCCAGCACTCCTGTTATCAGCCTGTGCCAGCGCTCCTGTTATCATCCTGTACCAGCGCTCCTGTTATCAGCCTGAGTCTGGTACCTCTGCCTCATGCCTGTATTCAGTGCTCCTGTCATCAGCCTGTGATCAGCGCTCCTATTATCAGCCTGTGACCAGTGCTCCTGTCATCTGCCTGTGACCAGTGCTCCTGTTATCAGCCTGTGTCCAGTGCTCTTGTCATCTGCCTGTGACCAGCGCTCCTGTTATCTGCCTGTGACCAGTGCTCCTGTCATCTGCCTGTGACCAGTGCTCCTGTTATCAGCCTGTGACCAGTGCTCCTGTCATCTGCCTGTATTCATTGATCCTGTTATCAGCCTGTGACCAGTGCTCCTGTCATCTGCCTGTGATCAGTGCTCCTGTTATCAGCCTATGATCAGTGCTCCTTTCATCTGCCTGTATTCAGTGCTCCTGTCATCTGCCTGTGACCAGCGCTCCTGTTATCAGCCTGTGACCAGTGCTCCTGTTATCAGCCTGTGACCAGTGCTCTTGTTATCTGCCTGTGATTAGTGCTCCTGAAATCAGCCTGTGATCAGTGCTCCTGTTATCAGCCTGTGACCAGTGCTCCTGTTATCTGCTGTGACCGGTGCTACTGTTATCAGCCTGTGACCAGTGCTCCTGTCATCAGCCTGTATTCAGTGCTCCTGTCATCTGCCTGTATTCAGCGCTCCTGTTATCAGCCTGTGACCAGTGCTCCAATCATCGGCCTGTAACCAGTGCTCCTGTCATCTGCCTGTGACCAGTGCTCCAGTCATATGCCTGTGACCAGTGCTCCTGTCTTCTGCCTGTGATCAGTGCTCCTGTCTTCTGCCTGTGATCAGTGCTCCTGTCACCTGCCTGTGACCAGTGCTCCTGTCATCTGCCTGTATTCAGTGCTACTGTTATCAGCCTGTGACCAGTGCTCCTGTCATCTGCCTGTATTCAGTGCTCCTGTTATCAGCCTGTGACCAGTGCTCCTATTATCAGCCTGTGACCAGTGCTCCTGTTATCAGCCTGTGATCAGTGCTCCTGTTATCAGCCTGTGACCAGTGCTCTTGTCATCTGCCTCTGACCAGTGCTCTTGTTATCAGCCTGTGACCAGTGCTCCTGTTATCTGCCTGTGATCAGTGCTCCTGTCATCTGCCTGTGACCAGTGCTCCTGTTATCAGCCTGTGACCAGTACTCCTGTCATCTGCCTATATTCAGTACTCCTGTTATCTGCCTGTGACCAGTGCTCCTGTCATCTGTCTGTGACCAGTGCTCCTGTCATCTGCCTGTATTCATTAATCCTGTCATCTGCCTGTGACCAGTGCTCCTGTTATCTGCCTGTGATCAGTGCTCCTATAATCAGCCTGTGACCAGTGCTCCTGTCATCTGCCTGTGATCAGTGCTCCTGTTATCAGCCTGTGACCAGTGCTCCTGTCATCTGCCTGTATTCAGTGCTCCTGTTTTCAGCCTGTGACCAGTGCTCCTGTCATCTGCCGGTATTCAGTGCTCCTGTTATCAGCCTGTGATCAGTGCTCCTATCATCTGCCTGTATTCAGTGCTCCTGTCATCTGCCTGTGATCAGCACTCCTGTTATCAGCCTGAGACCGGTGCTCCTGTTATCAGCCTGTGACCAGTACTCCTGTCATCAGCCTGTATTCAGTGCTCCTGTCATCTGCCTGTATTCAGTGCTCCTGTTATCAGCCTGTGTCCAGCTTTCCTGTTATCAGCCTGTGACCAGTGCTCCTATTATCAGCCTGTGATCAGTGCTCCTGTCATCTGCCTGTGACCAGTGCTCTTGTTTTCAGCCTGTGACCAGTGCTCTTGTTATCTGCTGTGACCGGTGCTCCTGTTATCAGCCTGTGACCAGTGCTCCTGTCATCAGCCTGTATTCAGTGCTCCTGTCATCTGCCTGTATTCAGTGCTCCTGTTATCAGCCTGTGACCAGTGCTCCTATTATCAGCCTGTGATCAGTGCTCCTGTTATCAGCCTGTGATCAGTGCTCCTGTTATCAGCCTGTGACCAGTGCTCTTGTCATCTGCCTGTGACCAGTGCTCTTGTTATCAGCCTGTGACCAGTGCTCCTGTCATCTGCCTGTGACCAGTGCTCCTGTTCTCAGCCTGTGACCAGTACTCCTGTCATCTGCCTGTATTCAGTGCTCCTGTTATCAGCCTGTGACCAGTGCTCCTGTCATCTGCCTGTATTCAGTGCTCCTGTTATCAGCCTGTGACCAGTGCTCCTATTATCAGCCTGTGACCAGTGCTCCTGTTATCAGCCTGTGATCAGTGCTCCTGTTATCAGCCTGTGACCAGTGCTCTTGTCATCTGCCTGTGACCAGTGCTCTTGTTATCAGCCTGTGACCAGTGCTCCTGTTATCTGCCTGTGATCAGTGCTCCTGTCATCTGCCTGTGACCAGTGCTCCTGTTATCAGCCTGTGACCAGTACTCCTGTCATCTGCCTATATTCAGTACTCCTGTTATCTGCCTGTGACCAGTGCTCCTTTCATCTGTCTGTTTTCAGTGCTCCTGTCATCTGCCTGTGACCAGTGCTCCTGTTATCAGCCTATGCCAGCACTCCTGATATCAGCCTGTGCCAGCACTCCTGTTATCAGCCTGTACCAGCGCACCTGTTATCATCCTGTGACCAGTGCTCCTGTTATCAGCCTGTGACCAGTGCTCTTGTTATCTGCCTGTGACCGGTGCTACTGTTATCAGCCTGTGACCAGTGCTCCTGTCATCTGCCTGTGATCAGCGCTCCTGTTATCAGCCTGTGACCGGTGCTCCTGTTATCAGCCTGTGACCAGTGCTCCTATCATCAGCCTGTGATCAGTGCTCCTGTTATCAGCCTGTGACCTGTGCTCTTGTCATCTGCCTGTGACCAGTGCTCTTGTCATCTGCCTGTGACCAGTGCTCTTGTTATCAGCCTGTGACCAGTGCTCCTGTTATCTGCCTGTGATCAGTGCTCCTGTCATCTGCCTGTGACCAGTGCTCCTGTTATCAGTCTGTGACCAGTACTCCTGTCATCTGCCTGTATTCAGTGCTCCTGTTATCAGCCTGTGACCAGTGCTCCTGTCATCTGCCTGTATTCAGTGCTCCTGTTATCAGCCTGTGACCAGTGCTCCTATTATCAGCCTGTGACCAGTGCTCCTGTTATCAGCCTGTGATCAGTGCTCCTGTTATCAGCCTGTGACCAGTGCTCTTGTCATCTGCCTGTGACCAGTGCTCTTGTTATCAGCCTGTGACCAGTGCTCCTGTTATCTGCCTGTGATCAGTGCTCCTGTCATCTGCCTGTGACCAGTGCTCCTGTTATCAGCCTGTGACCAGTACTCCTGTCATCTGCCTATATTCAGTACTCCTGTTATCTGCCTGTGACCAGTGCTCCTGTCATCTGTCTGTGACCAGTGCTCCTGTCATCTGCCTGTATTCATTACTCCTGTCATCTGCATGTGACCAGTGCTCCTGTTATCTGCCTGTGATCAGTGCTCCTATAATCAGCCTGTGACCAGTGCTCCTGTCATCTGCCTGTGATCAGTGCTCCTGTTATCAGCCTGTGACCAGTGCTCCTGTCATCTGCCTGTATTCAGTGCTCCTGTTTTCAGCCTGTGACCAGTGCTCCTGTCATCTGCCGGTATTCAGTGCTCCTGTTCTCAGCCTGTGATCAGTGCTCCTATCATCTGCCTGTATTCAGTGCTCCTGTCATCTGCCTGTGATCAGCACTCCTGTTATCAGCCTGAGACCGGTGCTCCTGTTATCAGCCTGTGACCAGTACTCCTGTCATCAGCCTGTATTCAGTGCTCCGGTCATCTGCCTGTATTCAGTGCTCCTGTTATCAGCCTGTGTCCAGCTCTCCTGTTATCAGCCTGTGACCAGTGCTCCTATTATCAGCCTGTGATCAGTGCTCCTGTCATCTGCCTGTGACCAGTGCTCTTGTTATCAGCCTGTGACCAGTGCTCCTGTTATCTGCTGTGACCGGTGCTCCTGTTATCAGCCTGTGACCAGTGCTCCTGTCATCAGCCTGTATTCAGTGCTCCTGTCATCTGCCTGTATTCAGTGCTCCTGTTATCAGCCTGTGAGCAGTGCTCCTATTATCAGCCTGTGATCAGTGCTCCTGTTATCAGCCTGTGATCAGTGCTCCTGTTATCAGCCTGTGACCAGTGCTCTTGTCATCTGCCTGTGACCAGTGCTCTTGTTATCAGCCTGTGACCAGTGCTCCTGTCATCTGCCTGTGACCAGTGCTCCTGTTCTCAGCCTGTGACCAGTACTCCTGTCATCTGCCTGTATTCAGTGCTCCTGTTATCAGCCTGTGACCAGTGCTCCTGTCATCTGCCTGTATTCAGTGCTCCTGTTATCAGCCTGTGACCAGTGCTCCTATTATCAGCCTGTGACCAGTGCTCCTGTTATCAGCCTGTGATCAGTGCTCCTGTTATCAGCCTGTGACCAGTGCTCTTGTCATCTGCCTGTGACCAGTGCTCTTGTTATCAGCCTGTGACCAGTGCTCCTGTTATCTGCCTGTGATCAGTGCTCCTGTCATCTGCCTGTGACCAGTGCTCCTGTTATCAGCCTGTGACCAGTACTCCTGTCATCTGCCTATATTCAGTACTCCTGTTATCTGCCTGTGACCAGTGCTCCTTTCATCTGTCTGTTTTCAGTGCTCCTGTCATCTGCCTGTGACCAGTGCTCCTGTTATCAGCCTGTGCCAGCACTCCTGATATCAGCCTGTGCCAGCACTCCTGTTATCAGCCTGTGCCAGCGCACCTGTTATCATCCTGTGACCAGTGCTCCTGTTATCAGCCTGTGACCAGTGCTCTTGTTATCTGCCTGTGACCGGTGCTACTGTTATCAGCCTGTGACCAGTGCTCCTGTCATCTGCCTGTGATCAGCGCTCCTGTTATCAGCCTGTGACCGGTGCTCCTGTTATCAGCCTGTGACCAGTGCTCCTATCATCAGCCTGTGATCAGTGCTCCTGTTATCAGCCTGTGACCAGTGCTCTTGTCACCTGCCTGTGACCAGTGCTCTTGTCATCTGCCTGTGACCAGTGCTCTTGTTATCAGCCTGTGACCAGTGCTCCTGTTATCTGCCTGTGATCAGTGCTCCTGTCATCTGCCTGTGACCAGTGCTCCTGTTATCAGTCTGTGACCAGTACTCCTGTCATCTACCTGTATTCAGTGCTCCTGTTATCAGCCTGTGACCAGTGCTCCTGTCATCTACCTGTGATCAGTGCTCCTGTTATCAGCCTGTGATCAGTGCTCCAATCATCTGCCTGTGACCAGTGCTCCTTTCATCTTCCAGTATTCAGTGCTCCTGTCATCTGCCTGTGACCAGTGCTCCTGTTATCAGCCTGAGTCTGGTACCTCTGCCTCCTGCCTGTATTCAGAGCTCATGTTATAAGCCTGTGTGTTCTCAGAATGAGTCTGGTATCTCTGTCTCCTGCTTGTATTCAGTGATTTTGTTATTAGCCTTTACCAGCACTCCTGTGTTACCAGCCTCTGCCAGTGCTCCTCTCATCAGCCTGTGCCAGCACTCCTGTTATCAGCCTGTGCCTGCACTCCTGAAATCAGCCTGTGCCAGCGCTCCTGATATCAGCCTGTGCCAGCACTCCTGATATCAGCCTGTGCCAGCACTCCTGTTATCAGCCTGTGCCAGCGCACCTGTTATCATCCTGTACCAGCACCCCTGTTATCAGCCTGTGCCAGCACTCCTGTTATCAGCCTGTGCCAGTGCTCCTGTTATCAGCCTGTGCCAGCATTCATGTTATCAGCCTATGCCAGCACTCCTGTTATCAGCCTGTGCCAGCACTCCTGTTATCAGCTTGTGCCAGCACTCCTGTTATCAGCCTGTGCCAGCACTCCTGATATCAGTCTGTGCCAGCGCTCTCGTTATCAGCCTGTGCCAGCACTCCTGTTATCAGCCTGTGCCAGCGCTCCTGTTATCATCCAGTACCAGCGCTCCTGTTATCAGCCTTAGTCTGGTACCTCTGCCTCCTGCCTGTATTCAGTGCTCCTGTCATCAGCCTGTGATCAGCGCTCCTATTATCAGCCTGTGACCAGTGCTCCTGTCATCTGCCTGTGACCAGTGCTCCTGTTATCAGCCTGTGACCAGTGCTCCTGTCATCTGCCTGTATTCATTGCTCCTGTTATCAGCCTTTGACCAGTGCTCCTGTCATCTGCCTGTGATCAGTGCTCCTGTTATCAGCCTGTGATCAGTGCTCCTTTCATCTGCCTGTGACCAGTGCTCCAGTCATCTGCCTGTGACCAGTGCTCCTGTCATCTGCCTGTATTCAGTGCTCCTGTCATCTGCCTGTGACCAGTGCTCCTGTTATCAGCCTGTGACCAGTGCTCCTGTTATCAGCCTGTGACCAGTCCTCCTGTTATCTGCCTGTGATCAGTGCTCCTGAAATCAGCCTGTGATCAGTGCTCCTGTTATCAGCCTGTGACCAGTGCTCCTGTTATCTGCTGTGACCGGTGCTCCTGTTATCAGCCTGTGACCAGTGCTCCTGTCATCAGCCTGTATTCAGTGCTCCTGTCATCTGCCTGTATTCAGTGCTCCTGTTATCAGCCTGTGACCAGTGCGCCAATCATCGGCCTGTAACCAGTGCTCCTGTCATCTGCCTGTGACCAGTGCTCCTGTCATATGCCTGTGACCAGTGCTCCTGTCATCTGCCTGTGATCAGTGCTCCTGTCACCTGCCTGTGACCAGTGCTCCTGTCATCTGCCTGTATTCAGTGCTCCTGTTATCAGCCTGTGACCAGTGCTCCTGTCATCTGCCTGTATTCAGTGCTCCTTTTATCAGCCTGTGACCAGTGCTCTTATTATCAGCCTGTGACCAGTGCTTCTGTTATCAGCCTGTGATCAGTGCTCCTGTTATCAGCCTGTGACCAGTGCTCTTGTCATCTGCCTGTGACCAGTGCTCTTGTTATCAGCCTGTGACCATTGCTCCTGTTATCTGCCTGTGATCAGTACTCCTATCATCTGCCTGTGACCAGTGCTCCTGTTATCAGCCTGTGACCAGTACTCCTGTCATCTGCCTATATTCAGTGCTCCTGTTATCAGCCTGTGACCAGTGCTCCTGTCATCTGCCTGTGATCAGTGCTCCTGTTATCAGCCTGTGATCAGTGCTCCAATCATCTGCCTGTGACCAGTGCTCCTTTCATCTGTCTGTATTCAGTGCTCCTGTCATCTGCCTGTGACCAGTGCTCCTGTTATCAGCCTGAGTCTGGTACCTCTGCCTCCTGCCTGTATTCAGAGCTCATGTTATAAGCCTGTGTGTTCTCAGAATGAGTCTGGTATCTCTGTCTCCTGCTTGTATTCAGTGATTTTGTTATTAGCCTTTACCAGCACTCCTGTGTTACCAGCCTCTGCCAGTGCTCCTCTCATCAGCCTGTACCAGCACTCCTGTTATCAGCCTGTGCCTGCACTCCTGAAATCAGCCTGTGCCAGCGCTCCTGTTATCAGCCTGTGCCAGCACTCCTGATATCAGCCTGTGCCAGCACTCCTGTTATCAGCCTGTGCCAGCGCACCTGTTATCATCCTGTACCAGCGCCCCTGTTATCAGCCTGTGCCAGCACTCCTGTTATCAGCCTGTGCCAGTGCTCCTGTTATCAGCCTGTGCCAGCATTCCTGTTATCAGCCTATGCCAGCACTCCTGTTATCAGCCTGTGCCAGCACTCCTGTTATCAGCTTGTGCCAGCACTCCTGTTATCAGCCTGTGCCAGCACTCCTGATATCAGTCTGTGCCAGCGCTCTCGTTATCAGCCTGTGCCAGCACTCCTGTTATCAGCCTGTGCCAGCGCTCCTGTTATCATCCAGTACCAGCGCTCCTGTTATCAGCCTGAGTCTGGTACCTCTGCCTCCTGCCTGTATTCAGTGCTCCTGTCATCAGCCTGTGATCAGCGCTCCTATTATCAGCCTGTGACCAGTGCTCCTGTCATCTGCCTGTGACCAGTGCTCCTGTTATCAGCCTGTGACCAGTGCTCCTGTCATCTGCCTGTATTCATTGCTCCTGTTATCAGCCTGTGACCAGTGCTCCTGTCATCTGCCTGTGATCAGTGCTCCTGTTATCAGCCTGTGATCAGTGCTCCAATCATCTGCCTGTGACCAGTGCTCCTTTCATCTGTCTGTATTCAGTGCTCCTGTCATCTGCCTGTGACCAGTGCTCCTGTTATCAGCCTGAGTCTGGTACCTCTGCCTCCTGCCTGTATTCAGAGCTCATGTTATAAGCCTGTGTGTTCTCAGAATGAGTCTGGTATCTCTGTCTCCTGCTTGTATTCAGTGATTTTGTTATTAGCCTTTACCAGCACTCCTGTGTTACCAGCCTCTGCCAGTGCTCCTCTCATCAGCCTGTGCCAGCACTCCTGTTATCAGCCTGTGCCTGCACTCCTGAAATCAGCCTGTGCCAGCGCTCCTGTTATCAGCCTGTGCCAGCACTCCTGATATCAGCCTGTGCCAGCACTCCTGTTATCAGCCTGTGCCAGCACTCCTGATATCAGCATGTGCCAGCACTCCTGTTATCAGCCTGGGCCAGCGCACCTGTTATCATCCTGTACCAGCGCCCCTGTTATCAGCCTGTGCCAGCGCTCCTGTTATCAGCCTGTGCCAGTGCTCCTGTTATCAGCCTGTGCCAGCGTTCCTGTTATCAGCCTATGCCAGCACTCCTGTTATCAGCCTGTGCCAGCACTCCTGTTATCAGCCTGTGACCAGTGCTCCTGTCATCTGCCTGTATTCAGTGCTCCTGTTTTCAGCCTGTGACCAGTGCTCCTGTCATCTGCCGGTATTCAGTGCTTCTGTTATCAGCCTGTGATCAGTGCTCCTATCATCTGCCTGTATTCAGTGCTCCTGTCATCTGCCTGTGATCAGCACTCCTGTTATCTGCCTGTGACCAGTGCTCCTGTCATCTGCTGGTGACCAGTGCTCCTGTTATCAGCCTGTGACCAGTGCTCCTGTCATCTGCCTGTATTCAGTGCTCCTGTTATCAGCCTGTGTCCAGCTCTCCTGTTATCAGCCTGTGACCAGTGCTCCTATTATCAGCCTGTGATCAGTGCTCCTGTCATCTGCCTGTGACCAGTGCTCTTGTTATCAGCCTGTGACCAGTGCTCCTGTTATCTGCTGTGACCGGTGCTCCTGTTATCAGCCTGTGACCAGTGCTCCTGTCATCAGCCTGTATTCAGTGCTCCTGTCATCTGCCTGTATTCAGTGCTCCTGTTATCAGCCTGTGACCAGTGCTCCTATTATTAGCCTGTGATCAGTGCTCCTGTTATCAGCCTGTGATCAGTGCTCCTGTTATCAGCCTGTGACCAGTGCTCTTGTCATCTGCCTGTGACCAGTGCTCTTGTTATCAGCCTGTGACCAGTGCTCCTGTCATCTGCCTGTGACCAGTGCTCCTGTTCTCAGCCTGTGACCAGTACTCCTGTCATCTGCCTGTATTCAGTGCTCCTGTTATCAGCCTGTGACCAGTGCTCCTGTCATCTGCCTGTATTCAGTGCTCCTGTTATCAGCCTGTGACCAGTGCTCCTATTATCAGCCTGTGACCAGTGCTCCTGTTATCAGCCTGTGATCAGTGCTCCTGTTATCAGCCTGTGACCAGTGCTCTTGTCATCTGCCTGTGACCAGTGCTCTTGTTATCAGCCTGTGACCAGTGCTCCTGTTATCTGCCTGTGATCAGTGCTCCTGTCATCTGCCTGTGACCAGTGCTCCTGTTATCAGCCTGTGACCAGTACTCCTGTCATCTGCCTATATTCAGTACTCCTGTTATCTGCCTGTGACCAGTGCTCCTTTCATCTGTCTGTTTTCAGTGCTCCTGTCATCTGCCTGTGACCAGTGCTGCTGTTATCAGCCTGTGCCAGCACTCCTGATATCAGCCTGTGCCAGCACTCCTGTTATCAGCCTGTGCCAGCGCACCTGTTATCATCCTGTGACCAGTGCTCCTGTTATCAGCCTGTGACCAGTGCTCTTGTTATCTGCCTGTGACCGGTGCTACTGTTATCAGCCTGTGACCAGTGCTCCTGTCATCTGCCTGTGATCAGCGCTCCTGTTATCAGCCTGTGACCGGTGCTCCTGTTATCAGCCTGTGACCAGTGCTCCTATCATCAGCCTGTGATCAGTGCTCCTGTTATCAGCCTGTGACCAGTGCTCTTGTCATCTGCCTGTGACCAGTGCTCTTGTCATCTGCCTGTGACCAGTGCTCTTGTTATCAGCCTGTGACCAGTGCTCCTGTTATCTGCCTGTGATCAGTGCTCCTGTCGTCTGCCTGTGACCAGTGCTCCTGTTATCAGTCTGTGACCAGTACTCCTGTCATCTGCCTGTATTCAGTGCTCCTGTTATCAGCCTGTGACCAGTGCTCCTGTCATCTACCTGTGATCAGTGCTCCTGTTATCAGCCTGTGATCAGTGCTCCAATCATCTGCCTGTGACCAGTGCTCCTTTCATCTGCCAGTATTCAGTGCTCCTGTCATCTGCCTGTGACCAGTGCTCCTGTTATCAGCCTGAGTCTGGTACCTCTGCCTCCTGCCTGTATTCAGAGCTCATGTTATAAGCCTGTGTGTTCTCAGAATGAGTCTGGTATCTCTGTCTCCTGCTTGTATTCAGTGATTTTGTTATTAGCCTTTACCAGCACTCCTGTGTTACCAGCCTCTGCCAGTGCTCCTCTCATCAGCCTGTGCCAGCACTCCTGTTATCAGCCTGTGCCTGCACTCCTGAAATCAGCCTGTGCCAGCGCTCCTGTTATCAGCCTGTGCCAGCACTCCTGATATCAGCCTGTGCCAGCACTCCTGTTATCAGCCTGTGCCAGCGCACCTGTTATCATCCTGTACCAGCGCCCCTGTTATCAGCCTGTGCCAGCACTCCTGTTATCAGCCTGTGCCAGTGCTCCTGTTATCAGCCTGTGCCAGCATTCCTGTTATCAGCCTATGCCAGCACTCCTGTTATCAGCCTGTGCCAGCACTCCTGTTATCAGCTTGTGCCAGCACTCCTGTTATCAGCCTGTGCCAGCACTCCTGTTATCATCCAGTACCAGCGCTCCTGTTATCAGCCTGAGTCTGGTACCTCTGCCTCCTGCCTGTATTCAGTGCTCCTGTCATCAGCCTGTGATCAGCGCTCCTATTATCAGCCTGTGACCAGTGCTCCTGTCATCTGCCTGTGACCAGTGCTCCTGTTATCAGCCTGTGACCAGTGCTCCTGTCATCTGCCTGTATTCTTTGCTCCTGTTATCAGCCTGTGACCAGTGCTCCTGTCATCTGCCTGTGATCAGTGCTCCTGTTAGCCTGTGATCAGTGCTCCTTTCATCTGCCTGTGACCAGTGCTCCAGTCATCTGCCTGTGACCAGTGCTCCTGTCATCTGCCTGTATTCAGTGCTCCTGTCATCTGCCTGTGACCAGTGCTCCTGTCATCTGCCTGTATTCAGTGCTCCTGTCATCTGCCTGTGACCAGCGCTCCTGTTATCAGCCTGTGACCAGTGCTCCTGTTATCAGCCTGTGACCAGTCCTCCTGTTATCTGCCTGTGATCAGTGCTCCTGAAATCAGCCTGTGATCAGTGCTCCTGTTATCAGCCTGTGACCAGTGCTCCTGTTATCTGCTGTGACCGGTGCTCCTGTTATCAGCCTGTGACCAGTGCTCCTGTCATCAGCCTGTATTCAGTGCTCCTGTCATCTGCCTGTATTCAGTGCTCCTGTTATCAGCCTGTGACCAGTGCGCCAATCATCGGTCTGTAACCAGTGCTCCTGTCATCTGCCTGTGACCAGTGCTCCTGTCATATGCCTGTGACCAGTGCTCCTGTCATCTGCCTGTGATCAGTGCTCCTGTCACCTGCCTGTGACCAGTGCTCCTGTCATCTGCCTGTATTCAGTGCTCCTGTTATCAGCCTGTGACCAGTGCTCCTGTCATCTGCCTGTATTCAGTGCTCCTGTTATCAGCCTGTGACCAGTGCTCTTATTATCAGCCTGTGACCAGTGCTTCTGTTATCAGCCTGTGATCAGTGCTCCTGTTATCAGCCTGTGACCAGTGCTCTTGTCATCTGCCTGTGACCAGTGCTCTTGTTATCAGCCTGTGACCATTGCTCCTGTTATCTGCCTGTGATCAGTGCTCCTGTCATCTGCCTGTGACCAGTGCTCCTGTTATCAGCCTGTGACCAGTGCTCCTGTCATCTGCCTATATTCAGTGCTCCTGTTATCAGCCTGTGACCAGTGCTCCTGTCATCTGCCTGTGATCAGTGCTCCTGTTATCAGCCTGTGATCAGTGCTCCAATCATCTGCCTGTGACCAGTGCTCCTTTCATCTGTCTGTATTCAGTGCTCCTGTCATCTGCCTGTGACCAGTGCTCCTGTTATCAGCCTGAGTCTGGTACCTCTGCCTCCTGCCTGTATTCAGAGCTCATGTTATAAGCCTGTGTGTTCTCAGAATGAGTCTGGTATCTCTGTCTCCTGCTTGTATTCAGTGATTTTGTTATTAGCCTTTACCAGCACTCCTGTGTTACCAGCCTCTGCCAGTGCTCCTCTCATCAGCCTGTGCCAGCACTCCTGTTATCAGCCTGTGCCTGCACTCCTGAAATCAGCCTGTGCCAGCGCTCCTGTTATCAGCCTGTGCCAGCACTCCTGATATCAGCCTGTGCCAGCACTCCTGTTATCAGCCTGTGCCAGCACTCCTGATATCAGCATGTGCCAGCACTCCTGTTATCAGCCTGTGCCAGCACACCTGTTATCATCCTGTACCAGCGCCCCTGTTATCAGCCTGTGCCAGCACTCCTGTTATCAGCCTGTGCCAGTGCTCCTGTTATCAGCCTGTGCCAGCGTTCCTGTTATCAGCCTATGCCAGCACTCCTGTTATCAGCCTGTGCCAGCACTCCTGTTATCAGCTTGTGCCAGCACTCCTGTTATCAGCCTGTGCCAGCACTCCTGATATCAGTCTGTGCCAGCGCTCTCGTTATCAGCCTGTGCCAGCACTCCTGTTATCATCCTGTACCAGCGCTCCTGTTATCAGCCTGAGTCTGGTACCTCTGCCTCCTGCCTGTATTCAGTGCTCCTGTCATCAGCCTGTGATCAGCGCTCCTATTATCAGCCTGTGACCAGTGCTCCTGTCTTCTGCCTGTGACCAGTGCTCCTGTTATCAGCCTGTGTCCAGTGCTCTTGTCATCTGCCTGTGACCAGCGCTCCTGTTATCTGCCTGTGACCAGTGCTCCTGTCATCTGCCTGTGACCAGTGCTCCTGTTATCAGCCTGTGACCAGTGCTCCTGTCATCTGCCTGTATTCATTGCTCCTGTTCTCAGCCTGTGACCAGTGCTCCTGTCATCTGCCTGTATTCAGTGCTCCTGTCATCTGCCTGTGACCAGTGCTCCTGTTATCAGCCTGTGACCAGTGCTCCTGTTATCAGCCTGTGACCAGTGCTCCTGTTATCTGCCTGTGATCAGTGCTCCTGAAATCAGCCTGTGACCAGTGCTCCTGTTATCAGCCTGTGACCAGTGCTCCTGTTATCAGCCTGTGACCAGTGCTCCTGTTATCTGCCTGTGATCAGTGCTCCTGAAATCAGCCTGTGATCAGTGCTCCTGTTATCAGCCTGTGACCAGTGCTCCTGTTATCTGCTGTGACCGGTGCTCCTGTTATCAGCCTGTGACCAGTGCTCCTGTCATCAGCCTGTATTCAGTGCTCCTGTCATCTGCCTGTATTCAGTGCTCCTGTTATCAGCCTGTGACCAGTGCTCCAATCATCGGCCTGTAACCAGTGCTCCTGTCATCTGCCTGTGACCAGTGCTCCTGTCATATGCCTGTGACCAGTGCTCCTGTCATCTGCCTGTGATCAGTGCTCCTGTCACCTGCCTGTGACCAGTGCTCCTGTCATCTGCCTGTATTCAGTGCTCCTGTTATCAGCCTGTGACCAGTGCTCCTGTCATCTGCCTGTATTCAGTGCTCCTGTTATCAGCCTGTGACCAGTGCTCTTTTCTCTATCGTCCTAGTGGATGCTGGGGTTCCTGAAAGGACCATGGGGAATAGCGGCTCCGCAGGAGACAGGGCACAAAAAGTAAAGCTTTTCCAGATCAGGTGGTGTGCACTGGCTCCTCCCCCTATGACCCTCCTCCAGACTCCAGTTAGATTTTTGTGCCCGGCCGAGAAGGGTGCAATCTGGGTGGCTCTCCTAAAGAGCTGCTTAGAAAAAAGTTTAGCTTAGGTTTTTTATTTTACAGTGAGTCCTGCTGGCAACAGGATCACTGCAACGAGGGACTGAGGGGAGAAGAAGTAAACTCACCTGCGTGCAGGATGGATTGGCTTCTTGGCTACTGGACATCAGCTCCAGAGGGACGATCACAGGTACAGCCTGGATGGTCACCGGAGCCGCGCCGCCGGCCCCCTTGCAGATGCTGAAGTCAGAAGAGGTCCAGAATCGGCGGCTGAAGACTCCTGCAGTCTTCTAAAGGTAGCGCACAGCACTGCAGCTGTGCGCCATTTTCCTCTCAGCACACTTCACACGCAGTCACTGAGGGTGCAGGGCGCTGGGGGGGGGCGCCCTGGGAGGCAAATGTAACCTATATAAAGGCTAAAAATACCTCACATATAGCCCCCAGAGGCTATATGGAGATATTTAACCCCTGCCTGGATTCACTAAATAGCGGGAGACGAGCCCGCCAAAAAAGGGGCGGGGCCTATCTCCTCAGCACACGGCGCCATTTCCTCTCACAGCTCCGCTGGTCAGGACGGCTCCCAGGTCTCTCCCCTGCACTGCACTACAGAAACAGGGTAAAACAGAGAGGGGGGGCAAATTTTTGGCGATATTTTGATATATATAAAGCAGCTATAAGGGAGCACTTATTATAAGGCTATCCCTGTTATATATAGCGCTTTTGGTGTGTGCTGGCAAACTCTCCCTCTGTCTCCCCAAAGGGCTAGTGGGTCCTGTCTTCGTTAGGAGCATTCCCTGTGTGTCTGCTGTGTGTCGGTACGTGTGTGTCGACATGTATGAGGACGATATTGGTGTGGAGGCGGAGCAATTGCCAAATATGAGGATGTCACCCCCTAGGGAGTCGACACCAGAATGGATGCCTTTATTTATGGAACTACGGGATAGTGTCAACACGCTAAAGCAGTCGTTTGACGACATGAGACGGCCGGACAATCAATTAGTGCCTGTCCAGGCGACTCAAACACCGTCAGGGGCTGTGAAACGCCCTTTGCCTCAGTCGGTCGACACAGACCCAGACACAGGCACTGACTCCAGTGGTGACGGTGACGAATCAACCGTATTTTCCAGTAGGGCCACACGTTATATGATTTTGGCAATGAAGGAGGCGTTACATTTAGCTGATACTACAGGTACCACTAAACAGGGTATTATGTGGGGTGTGAAAAAACTACCTATAGTTTTTCCTGAATCAGAAGAATTAAATGACGTGTGTAATGAAGCGTGGGTTGCCCCTGATAAAAAGCTGATAATTTCAAAGAAATTATTGGCATTATACCCTTTCCCGCCAGAGGTTAGGGAGCGCTGGGAAACACCTCCTAGGGTGGACAAGGCGCTAACACGCTTATCTAAACAAGTGGCGTTACCCTCTCCTGAGACGGCCGCACTTAAAGATCCATCAGATAGGAGGATGGAAAATATCCAAAAAAGTATATACACACATGCAGGTGTTATACTACGACCAGCTATAGCGACTGCCTGGATGTGCAGTGCTGGGGTAGTTTGGTCAGAGTCCCTGATTGAAAATATTGATACCCTGGACAGGGACAATATTTTACTGTCGTTAGAACAAATAAAGGATGCATTTCTTTATATGCGTGATGCACAGAGGGATATCTGCACACTGGCATCACGGGTAAGTGCTATGTCCATTTCGGCCAGAAGAGCTTTATGGACGCGACAGTGGACAGGCGATGCGGATTCAAAACGGCATATGGAAGTTTTGCCGTATAAAGGGGAGGAGTTATTTGGAGTCGGTCTATCAGATTTGGTGGCCACGGCTACAGCCGGGAAATCCACCTTTCTACCTCAAGTCACTCCCCAACAGAAAAAGGCACCGACTTTTCAACCGCAGCCCTTTCGTTCCTTTAAAAATAAGAGAGCAAAGGGCTATTCATATCTGCCACGAGGCAGAGGTCGAGGGAAGAGACAGCAACAGGCAGCTCCTTCCCAGGAACAGAAGCCCTCCCCGGCTTCTACAAAAGCCTCAGCATGACGCTGGGGCTTCTCAAGCGGACTCGGGGACGGTGGGTGGTCGTCTCAAAAATTACAGCGCGCAGTGGGCTCACTCGCAGGTAGATCCCTGGATCCTGCAGATAATATCTCAGGGGTACAGGTTGGAATTAGAGACAGATCCACCTCGCCGTTTCCTGAAGTCTGCTTTACCAACGTCCCCCTCCGAAAGGGAGACGGTTTTGGAAGCCATTCACAAGCTGTACTCTCAGCAGGTGATAGTCAAGGTACCTCTTCTACAACAAGGGAAGGGGTATTATTCCACTCTTTTTGTGGTACCGAAGCCGGATGGCTCGGTAAGGCCTATTCTAAATCTGAAGTCCTTGAACCTGTACATAAAGAAGTTCAAGTTCAAGATGGAGTCACTCAGAGCAGTGATAGCGAACCTGGAAGAGGGGGACTTTATGGTATCCTTGGACATCAAGGATGCGTATCTCCACGTTCCAATTTACCCCTCACACCAGGGGTACCTCAGGTTCGTTGTACAAAACTGTCACTATCAGTTTCAGACGCTGCCGTTCGGATTGTCCACGGCACCTCGGGTCTTTACAAAGGTAATGGCCGAGATGATGATTCTTCTTCGAAGAAAAGGCATATTAATTATCCCATACTTGGACGATCTCCTAATAAGGGCAAGGTCCAGAGAACAGCTAGAGATGGGATTAGCACTGTCTCAAGAAGTGCTAAAACAGCACGGGTGGATTCTGAATATTCCAAAATCCCAGTTAATGCCGACAACTCGTCTGCTGTTCCTAGGGATGATTCTGGACACGGTTCAGAAAAAGGTTTTTCTCCCGGAGGAAAAAGCCAAGGAGTTATCCGAGCTTGTCAGGAACCTCCTAAAACCAGGAAAGGTGTCTGTACATCAATGCACAAGAGTCCTGGGAAAAATGGTGGCTTCTTACGAAGCAATTCCATTCGGCAGATTCCACGCAAGAATTTTCCAAAGGGATCTGTTGGACAAATGGTCAGGGTCGCATCTTCAGATGCACCTGCGGATAACCCTGTCTCCAAGGACAAGGGTGTCTCTTCTGTGGTGGTTGCAGAGTGCTCATCTATTGGAGGGCCGCAGATTCGGCATACAGGATTGGATCCTGGTGACCACGGACGCCAGCCTGAGAGGCTGGGGAGCAGTCACACAAGGAAGAAACTTCCAGGGAGTATGGACGAGCCTGGAAACGTCTCTTCACATAAACATTCTGGAACTAAGAGCAATATACAATGCTCTAAGCCAGGCAGAACCTCTGCTTCAGGGAAAACCGGTGTTGATCCAGTCGGACAACATCACGGCAGTCGCCCATGTGAACAGACAGGGCGGCACAAGAAGCAGGAGTGCAATGGCAGAAGCTGCAAGGATTCTTCGCTGGGCAGAGAATCATGTGATAGCACTGTCAGCAGTGTTCATCCCGGGAGTGGACAACTGGGAAGCAGACTTCCTCAGCAGACACGATCTTCACCCGGGAGAGTGGGGACTTCATCCAGAAGTCTTCCACATGCTGGTAACCCGTTGGGAAAGACCAATGGTGGACATGATGGCGTCTCGCCTCAACAAAAAACTGGACAGGTATTGCGCCAGGTCAAGAGATCCGCAGGCAATAGCTGTGGACGCGCTGGTAACGCCTTGGGTGTACCAGTCGGTGTATGTGTTTCCTCCTCTGCCTCTCATACCAAAAGTATTGAGAATTATACGGCAAAGAGGCGTAAGAACGATACTAGTGGTTCCGGATTGGCCAAGAAGGACTTGGTACCCGGAACTTCAAGAGATGATCACGGAAGATCCGTGGCTTCTACCTCTAAGGAGGGACTTGCTTCAGCAGGGTCCCTGTCTGTTTCAAGACTTACCGCGGCTGCGTTTGACGGCATGGCGGTTGAACGCCGGATCCTAAAGGAAAAAGGCATGCCGGAAGAAGTCATTCCTACTTTGATTAAAGCAAGGAAGGAAGTAACCGTGCAACATTATCACCGAATTTGGCGAAAATATGTTGCGTGGTGCGAAGATCGGAGTGCTCCGACGGAGGAATTTCAACTGGGTCGATTCCTACATTTCCTGCAATCAGGATTGTCTATGGGTCTCAAATTGGGATCTATTAAGGTTCAAATTTCGGCCCTGTCGATTTTCTTTCAAAAAGAATTGGCTTCAGTCCCTGAAGTCCAGACTTTTGTTAAGGGAGTGCTACATATACAGCCTCCTGTGGTGCCTCCAGTGGCACCGTGGGATCTCAATGTGGTTTTGGACTTTCTAAAATCTCATTGGTTTGAACCACTAAAGAAGGTGGATTTGAAATATCTCACATGGAAAGTGACCATGCTTCTAGCCCTGGCTTCGGCCAGGAGAGTGTCAGAACTGGCAGCTTTATCTTACAAAAGCCCATATCTGATTTTCCATTCGGACAGGGCAGAACTGCGGACTCGTCCGCATTTTCTCCCTAAGGTGGTGTCAGCATTTCATCTGAACCAGCCTATTGTAGTGCCTGCGGCTACAAGTGACTTGGAGGACTCCAAGTTACTGGACGTTGTCAGAGCATTAAAAATATATATTGCAAGGACAGCTGGAGTCAGAAAATCTGACTCGTTGTTTATATTGTATGCACCCAACAAGATGGGTGCTCCTGCGTCTAAGCAGACGATTGCTCGTTGGATCTGTAGCACAATCCAACTTGCACATTCTGTGGCAGGCCTGCCACAGCCTAAATCTGTAAAGGCCCACTCCACAAGGAAGGTGGGCTCATCTTGGGCGGCTGCCCGAGGGGTCTCGGCATTACAACTTTGCCGAGCAGCTACGTGGTCAGGGGAGAACACGTTTGTAAAATTTTACAAATTTGATACTCTGGCTAAGGAGGACCTGGAGTTCTCTCATTCGGTGCTGCAGAGTCATCCGCACTCTCCCGCCCGTTTGGGAGCTTTGGTATAATCCCCATGGTCCTTTCAGGAACCCCAGCATCCACTAGGACGATAGAGAAAATAAGATTTTACTTACCGATAAATCTATTTCTCGGAGTCCGTAGTGGATGCTGGGCGCCCATCCCAAGTGCGGATTATCTGCAATAATTGTACATAGTTATTGTTAACTAATTCGGGTTATTGTTGAAGGAAGCCATCTTTCAGAGGCTCCGCTGTTATCATACTGTTAACTGGGTTTAGATCACAAGTTGTACGGTGTGATTGGTGTGGCTGGTATGAGTCTTACCCGGGATTCAAAATCCTCCCTTATTGTGTACGCTCGTCCGGGCACAGTACCTAACTGGAGTCTGGAGGAGGGTCATAGGGGGAGGAGCCAGTGCACACCACCTGATCTGGAAAAGCTTTACTTTTTGTGCCCTGTCTCCTGCGGAGCCGCTATTCCCCATGGTCCTTTCAGGAACCCCAGCATCCACTACTGACTCCGAGAAATAGATTTATCGGTAAGTAAAATCTTATTATTATCAGCCTGTGACCAGTGCTTCTGTTATCAGCCTGTGATCAGTGCTCCTGTTATCAGCCTGTGACCAGTGCTCTTGTCATCTGCCTGTGACCAGTGCTCTTGTTATCAGCCTGTGACCATTGCTCCTGTTATCTGCCTGTGATCAGTGCTCCTGTCATCTGCCTGTGACCAGTGCTCCTGTTATCAGCCTGTGACCAGTGCTCCTGTCATCTGCCTATATTCAGTGCTCCTGTTATCAGCCTGTGACCAGTGCTCCTGTCATCTGCCTGTGATCAGTGCTCCTGTTATCAGCCTGTGATCAGTGCTCCAATCATCTGCCTGTGACCAGTGCTCCTTTCATCTGTCTGTATTCAGTGCTCCTGTCATCTGCCTGTGACCAGTGCTCCTGTTATCAGCCTGAGTCTGGTACCTCTGCCTCCTGCCTGTATTCAGAGCTCATGTTATAAGCCTGTGTGTTCTCAGAATGAGTCTGGTATCTCTGTCTCCTGCTTGTATTCAGTGATTTTGTTATTAGCCTTTACCAGCACTCCTGTGTTACCAGCCTCTGCCAGTGCTCCTCTCATCAGCCTGTGCCAGCACTCCTGTTATCAGCCTGTGCCTGCACTCCTGAAATCAGCCTGTGCCAGCGCTCCTGTTATCAGCCTGTGCCAGCACTCCTGATATCAGCCTGTGCCAGCACTCCTGTTATCAGCCTGTGCCAGCACTCCTGATATCAGCATGTGCCAGCACTCCTGTTATCAGCCTGTGCCAGGGCACCTGTTATCATCCTGTACCAGCGCCCCTGTTATCAGCCTGTGCCAGCACTCCTGTTATCAGCCTGTGCCAGTGCTCCTGTTATCAGCCTGTGCCAGCGTTCCTGTTATCAGCCTATGCCAGCACTCCTGTTATCAGCCTGTGCCAGCACTCCTGTTATCAGCTTGTGCCAGCACTCCTGTTATCAGCCTGTGCCAGCACTCCTGATATCAGTCTGTGCCAGCGCTCTCGTTATCAGCCTGTGCCAGCACTCCTGTTATCAGCCTGTGCCAGCGCTCCTGTTATCATCCTGTACCAGCGCTCCTGTTATCAGCCTGAGTCTGGTACCTCTGCCTCCTGCCTGTATTCAGTGCTCCTGTCATCAGCCTGTGATCAGCGCTCCTATTATCAGCCTGTGACCAGTGCTCCTGTCTTCTGCCTGTGACCAGTGCTCCTGTTATCAGCCTGTGTCCAGTGCTCTTGTCATCTGCCTGTGACCAGCGCTCCTGTTATCTGCCTGTGACCAGTGCTCCTGTCATCTGCCTGTGACCAGTGCTCCTGTTATCAGCCTGTGACCAGTGCTCCTGTCATCTGCCTGTATTCATTGCTCCTGTTCTCAGCCTGTGACCAGTGCTCCTGTCATCTGCCTGTGATCAGTGCTCCTGTCATCAGCCTGTGATCAGTGCTCCTTTCATCTGCCTGTGACCAGTGCTCCAGTCATCTGCCTGTGACGAGTGCTCCTGTCATCTGCCTGTATTCAGTGCTCCTGTCATCTGCCTGTGACCAGTGCTCCTGTTATCAGCCTGTGACCAGTGCTCCTGTTATCAGCCTGTGACCAGTGCTCCTGTTATCTGCCTGTGATCAGTGCTCCTGAAATCAGCCTGTGATCAGTGCTCCTGTTATCAGCCTGTGACCAGTGCTCCTGTTATCTGCTGTGACCGGTGCTCCTGTTATCAGCCTGTGACCAGTGCTCCTGTCATCAGCCTGTATTCAGTGCTCCTGTCATCTGCCTGTATTCAGTGCTCCTGTTATCAGCCTGTGACCAGTGCTCCAATCATCGGCCTGTAACCAGTGCTCCTGTCATCTGCCTGTGACCAGTGCTCCTGTCATCTGCCTGTGATCAGTGCTCCTGTCACCTGCCTGTGACCAGTGCTCCTGTCATCTGCCTGTATTCAGTGCTCCTGTTATCAGCCTGTGACCAGTGCTCCTGTCATCTGCCTGTATTCAGTGCTCCTGTTTTCAGCCTGTGACCAGTGCTCCTGTCATCTGCCTGTGATCAAGGCTTCTGTTATCAGCCTGTGATCAGTGCTCCAATCATCGGCCTGTAACCAGTACTCCTGTCATCTGTCTGTGACCAGTGCTCCTGTCATCTGCCTGTATTCATTACTCCTGTCATCTGCCTGTGACCAGTGCTCCTGTTATCTGCCTGTGATAAGTGCTCCTGTTATCAGCCTGTGACCAGTGCTCCTGTCATCTGCCTGTGATAAGTGCTCCTGTTATCAGCCTGTGACCAGTGCTCCTGTCATCTGCCTGTATTCAGTGCTCCTGTTTTCAGCCTGTGACCAGTGCTCCTGTCATCTGCCTGTGATCAGCGCTCCTGTTATCAGCCTGTGACAGGTGCTCCTGTTATCAGCCTGTGACCAGTGCTCCTGTCATCAGCCTGTATTCAGTGCTCCTGTCATCTGCCTGTATTCAGTGCTCCTGTTATCAGCCTGTGTCCAGTGCTCCTGTTATCAGCCTGTGACCAGTGCTCCTGTTATCAGCCTGTGATCAGTGCTCTTGTCATCTGCCTGTGACCAGTGCTATTGTTATCAGCCTGTGACCAGTGCTCCTGTCATCTGCCTGTGACCAGTGCTCCTGTTATCAGCCTGTGACCAGTGCTCCTGTCATCTGCCTGTATTCATTGCTCCTGTTATCAGCCTGTGACCAGTGCTCCTGTCATCTGCCTGTGATCAGCGCTCCTGTTATCAGCCTGTGACCGGTGCTCCTGTTATCAGCCTGTGATCAGTGCTCCTGTTATCAGCCTGTGATCAGTGCTCCTGTTATCAGCCTGTGACCAGTGCTCTTGTCATCTTCCTGTGACCAGTGCTCTTGTTATCAGCCTGTGACCAGTGCTCCTGTTATCTGCCTGTGATCAGTGCTCCTGTCATCTGCCTGTGACCAGTGCTCCTGTTATCAGCCTGTGACCAGTACTCCTGTCATCTGCCTGTATTCAGTGCTCCTGTTATCAGCCTGTGACCAGTGCTCCTGTCTTCTACCTGTGATCAGTGCTCCTGTTATCAGCCTGTGATCAGTGCTCCAATCATCTGCCTGTGACCAGTGCTCCTTTCATCTGCCAGTATTCAGTGCTCCTGTCATCTGCCTGTGACCAGTGCTCCTGTTATCAGCCTGAGTCTGGTACCTCTGCCTCCTGCCTGTATTCAGAGCTCATGTTATAAGCCTGTGTGTTCTCAGAATGAGTCTGGTATCTCTGTCTCCTGCTTGTATTCAGTGATTTTGTTATTAGCCTTTACCAGCACTCCTGTGTTACCAGCCTCTGCCAGTGCTCCTCTCATCAGCCTGTGCCAGCACTCCTGTTATCAGCCTGTGCCTGCACTCCTGAAATCAGCCTGTGCCAGCACTCCTGTTATCAGCCTGTGCCAGCACTCCTGAAATCAGCCTGTGCCAGCGCTCCTGTTATCAGCCTGTGCCAGCACTCCTGATATCAGCCTGTGCCAGCGCTCCTGTTATCAGCCTGTGCCAGCGCTCATGTTATCAGCCTCTGCCAGCACTCCTGTTATCAGCCTGTGACCAGTGCTCCTGTCATCTGCCTGTGACCAGTGCTCCTGTTATCAGCCTGTGACCAGTGCGCCTGTCATCTGCCTGTATTCATTGCTCCTGTTATCAGCCTGTGACCAGTGCTCCTGTCATCTGCCTGTGATCAGTGCTCCTGTTATCGGCCTGTGATCAGTGCTCCTTTCATCTGCCTGTGACCAGTGCTCCAGTCATCTGCCTGTGACCAGTGCTCCTGTCATCTGCCTGTATTCAGTGCTCCTGTCATCTGCCTGTGGCCAGTGCTCCTGTTATCAGCCTGTGACCAGTGCTCCTGTTATCAGCCTGTGACCAGTGCTCCTGTTATCTGCCTGTGATCAGTGCTCCTGAAATCAGCCTGTGATCAGTGCTCCTGTTATCAGCCTGTGACCAGTGCTCCTGTTATCTGCTGTGACCGGTGCTCCTGTTATCAGCCTGTGACCAGTGCTCCTGTCATCAGCCTGTATTCAGTGCTCCTGTCATCTGCCTGTATTCAGTGCTCCTGTTATCAGCCTGTGACCAGTGCTCCAATCATCGGCCTGTAACCAGTGTTCCTGTCATCTACCTGTGACCAGTGCTCCTGTCATATGCCTGTGACCAGTGCTCCTGTCATCTGCCTGTGATCAGTGCTCCTGTCACCTGCCTGTGACCAGTGCTCCTGTCATCTGCCTGTATTCAGTGCTCCTGTTATCAGCCTGTGACCAGTGCTCCTGTCATCTGCCTGTATTCAGTGCTCCTGTTATCAGCCTGTGACCAGTGCTCCTATTATCAGCCTGTGACCAGTGCTCCTGTTATCAGCCTGTGATCAGTGCTCCTGTTATCAGCCTGTGACCAGTGCTCTTGTCATCTGCCTGTGACCAGTGCTCTTGTTATCAGCCTGTGACCAGTGCTCCTGTTATCTGCCTGTGATCAGTGCTCTTGTCATCTGCCTGTGACCAGCGCTCCTGTTATCAGCCTGTGACCAGTGCTCCTGTCATCTGCCTGTGATCAGTGTTCCTGTTATCAGCCTGTGATCAGTGCTCCAATCATCTGCCTGTGACCAGTGCTCCTTTTATCTGCCTGTATTCAGTGCTCCTGTCATCTGCCTGTGACCAGTACTCCTGTTATCAGCCTGAGTCTGTTACCTCTGCCTCCTGGCTGTATTCAGAGCTCATTTTATAAGCCTGTGTGTTCTCAGAATGAGTCTGGTATCTCTGTCTCCTGCTTGTATTCAGTGATTTTGTTATTAGCCTTTACCAGCACTCCTGTGTTACCAGCCTCTGCCAGTGCTCCTCTCATCAGCCTGTGCCAGCACTCCTGTTATCAGCCTGTGCCTGCACTCCTGAAATCAGCCTGTGCCAGCGCTCCTGTTATCAGCCTGTGCCAGCACTCCTGATATCAGCCTGTGCCAACACTCCTGTTATCAGCCTGTGCCAGCGCACCTGTTATCATCCTGTTCCAGCGCCCCTGTTATCAGCCTGTGCCAGCACTCCTGTTATCAGCCTGTGCCAGTGCTCCTGTTATCAGCCTGTGCCAGCGTTCCTGTTATCAGCCTATGCCAGCACTCCTGTTATCAGCCTGTGCCAGCACTCCTGTTATCAGCTTGTGCCAGCACTCCTGTTATCAGCCTGTGCCAGCACTCCTGTTATCAGCCTGTGCCAGCGCTCTCGTTATCAGCCTGTGCCAGCACTCCTGTTATCAGCCTGTGCCAGCACTCCTGTTATCATCCTGTACCAGCGCTCCTGTTATCAGCCTGAGTCTGGTACCTCTGCCTCCTGCCTGTATTCAGTGCTCCTGTCATCAGCCTGTTACCAGCGCTCCTATTATCAGCCTGTGACCAGTGCTCCTGTCATCTGCCTGTGACCAGTACTCCTGTTATCAGCCTGTGTCCAGTGCTCTTGTCATCTGCCTGTGACCAGCGCTCCTGTTATCTGCCTGTGACCAGTGCTCCTGTCATCTGCCTGTGATCAGTGCTCCTGTTATCAGCCTGTGACCAGTGCTCCTGTCATCTGCCTGTATTCATTGCTCCTGTTATCAGCCTGTGACCAGTGCTCCTGTCATCTGCCTGTGATTAATGCTCCTGTTATCAGCCTGTGATCAGTGCTCCTTTCATCTGCCTGTGACCAGTACTCCAGTCATCTGCCTGTGACCAGTGCTCCTGTCATCTGCCTGTATTCAGTGCTCCTGTCATCTGCCTGTGACTAGTGCTCCTGTTATCAGCCTGTGACCAGTGCTCCTGTTATCAGCCTGTGACCAGTGCTCCTGTTATCTGCCTGTGATTAGTGCTCCTGAAATCAGCCTGTGATCAGTGCTCCTGTTATCAGCCTGTGATCAGTGCTCCTTTCATCTGCCTGTGACCAGTGCTCCTGTCATCTGCCTGTATTCAGTGCTCCTGTCATCTGCCTGTGACTAGTGCTCCTGTTATCTGCTGTGACCGGTGGTCCTGTTATCAGCCTATGACCAGTGCTCCTGTCATCAGCCTGTATTCAGTGCTCCTGTCATCTGCCTGTATTCAGTGCTCCTGTTATCAGCCTGTGACCAGTGCTCCAATTATCGGCCTGTAACCAGTGCTCCTGTCATCTGCCTGTGACCAGTACTCCTGTTATCAGCCTGTGTCCAGTGCTCTTGTCATCTGCCTGTGACCAGCGCTCCTGTTATCTGCCTGTGACCAGTGCTCCTGTCATCTGCCTGTATTCATTGCTCCTGTTATCAGCCTGTGACCAGTGCTCCTGTCATCTGCCTGTGATTAATGCTCCTGTTATCAGCCTGTGACCAGTGCTCCAATCATCGGCCTGTAACCAGTGCTCCTGTCATCTGCCTGTGACCAGTACTCCTGTTATCAGCCTGTGTCCAGTGCTCTTGTCATCTGCCTGTGATCAGTGCTCCTGTTATCAGCCTGTGACCAGTGCTCCTGTCATCTGCCTGTATTCATTGCTCCTGTTATCAGCCTGTGACCAGTGCTCCTGTCATCTGCCTGTGATTAATGCTCCTGTTATCAGCCTGTGATCAGTGCTCCTTTCATCTGCCTGTGACCAGTACTCCAGTCATCTGCCTGTGACCAGTGCTCCTGTCATCTGCCTGTGACCAGTGCTCCTGTCATCTGCCTGTATTCAGTGCTCCTGTCATCTGCCTGTGACTAGTGCTCCTGTTATCTGCTGTGACCGGTGGTCCTGTTATCAGCCTATGACCAGTGCTCCTGTCATCAGCCTGTATTCAGTGCTCCTGTCATCTGCCTGTATTCAGTGCTCCTGTTATCTGCCTGTGACTAGTGCTCCAATCATCGGCCTGTAACCAGTGCTCCTGTCATCTGCCTGTGACCAGTGCTCCTGTCATATGCCTGTGACCAGTGCTCCTGTCATCTGCCTGTGAGCAGTACTCCTGTCACCTGCCTGTGACCAGTGCTCCTGTCATCTGCCTGTATTCAGTGCTCTTGTTATCAGCCTGTGACCAGTGCTCCTGTCATCTGCCTGTATTCAGTGCTCCTGTTATCAGCCTGTGACCAGTGCTCCTGTCATCTGCCTGTGATCAAGGCTTCTGTTATCAGCCTGTGATCAGTGCTCCAATCATCGGCCTGTAACCAGTGCTCCTGTCATCTGTCTGTGACCAGTGCTCCTGTCATCTGCCTGTATTCATTACTCCTGTCATCTGCCTGTGACCAGTGCTCCTGTCATCTGCCTGTGATCAGTGCTCCTATTATCAGCCTGTGACCAGTGCTCCTGTCATCTGCCTGTGATAAGTGCTCCTGTTATCAGCCTGTGACCAGTGCTCTTGTCATCTGCCAGTATTCAGTGCTCCTGTTTTCAGCCTGTGACCAGTGCTCCTGTCATCTGCCTGTGATCAGCGCTCCTGTTATCAGCCTGTGACCCGTGCTCCTGTTATCAGCCTGTGACCAGTGATTCTGTCATCAGCCTGTATTCAGTGCTCCTGTCATCTGCCTGTATTCAGTGCTCCTGTTATCAGCCTGTGACCAGTGCTCCTGTTATCAGCCTGTGATCAGTGCTCTTGTCATCTGCCTGTGACCAGTGCTCTTGTTATCAGCCTGTGACCAGTGCTCCTGTTATCTGCTGTGACCGGTGCTACTGTTATCAGCCTGTGACCAGTGCTCCTGTCATCAGCCTGTATTCAGTGCTTCTGTCATCTGCCTGTATTCAGTGCTCCTGTTATCAGCCTGTGACCAGTGCTCCTGTTATCAGCCTGTGATCAGTGCTCCTGTCATCTGCCTGTATTCATTACTCCTGTCATCTGCCTGTGACCAGTGCTCCTGTTATCTGCCTGTGATCAGTGCTCCTATTATCAGCCTGTGACCAGTGCTCCTGTCATCTGCCTGTGATAAGTGCTCCTGTTATCAGCCTATGACCAGTGCTCCTGTCATCTGCCTGTATTCAGTGCTCCTGTTTTCAGCCTGTGACCAGTGCTCCTGTCATCTGCCTGTGATCAGCGCTCCTGTTATCAGCCTGTGACCGGTGCTCCTGTTATCAGCCTGTGACCAGTGCTCCTGTCATCAGCCTGTATTCAGTGCTCCTGTCATCTACCTGTATTCAGTGCTCCTATTATCAGCCTGTGTCCAGTGCTCCTGTTATCAGCCTGTGACCAGTGCTCCTGTTATCAGCCTGTGATCAGTGCTCTTGTCATCTGCCTGTGACCAGTGCTCTTGTTATCAGCCTGTGACCAGTGCTCCTGTTATCTGCTGTGACCGGTGCTACTGTTATCAGCCTGTGACCAGTGCTCCTGTCATCTGCCTGTGATCAGCGCTCCTGTTATCAGCTTGTGACCGGTGCTCCTGTTATCAGCCTGTGACCAGTGCACCTATCATCAGCCTGTGATCAGTGCTCCTGTTATCAGCCTGTGACCAGTGCTCTTGTCATCTGCCTATGACCAGTGCTCTTGTCATCTGCCTGTGACCAGTGCTCTTGTCATCTGCCTGTGACCAGTGCTCTTGTTATCAGCCTGTGACCAGTGCTCCTGTTATCTGCCTGTGATCAGTGCTCCTGTCATCTGCCTGTGACCAGTGCTCCTGTTATCAGTCTGTGACCAGTACTCCTGTCATCTGCCTGTATTCAGTGCTCCTGTTATCAGCCTGTGACCAGTGCTCCTGTCATCTACCTGTGATCAGTGCTCCTGTTATCAGCCTGTGATCAGTGCTCCAATCATCTGCCTGTGACCAGTGCTCCTTTCATCTGCCAGTATTCAGTGCTCCTGTCATCTGCCTGTGACCAGTGCTCCTGTTATCAGCCTGAGTCTGGTACCTCTGCCTCCTGCCTGTATTCAGAGCTCATGTTATAAGCCTGTGTGTTCTCAGAATGAGTCTGGTATCTCTGTCTCCTGCTTGTATTCAGTGATTTTGTTATTAGCCTTTACCAGCACTCCTGTGTTACCAGCCTCTGCCAGTGCTCCTCTCATCAGCCTGTGCCAGCACTCCTGTTATCAGCCTGTGCCTGCACTCCTGAAATCAGCCTGTGCCAGCACTCCTGTTATCAGCCTGTGCCAGCACTCCTGAAATCAGCCTGTGCCAGCGCTCCTGTTATCAGCCTGTGCCAGCACTCCTGATATCAGACTGTGCCAGCGCTCCTGTTAATAGCCTGTGTCAGCGCTCATGTTATCAGCCTCTGCCAGCACTCCTGTTATCAGCCTGTGATCAGTGCTCCTGTCATCTGCCTGTGACCAGTGCTCCTGTTATCAGCCTGTGACCAGTGCTCCTGTCATCTGCCTGTATTCATTGCTCCTGTTATCAGCCTGTGACCAGTGCTCCTGTCATCTGCCTGTGATCAGTGCTCCTGTTATCAGCCTGTGATCAGTGCTCCTTTCATCTGCCTGTGATCAGTGCTCCTGTCATCTGCCTGTGATCAGTGCTCCTGAAATCAGCCTGTGATCAGTGCTCCTGTTATCAGCCTGTGACCAGTGCTCCTGTTATCTGCTGTGACCGGTGCTCCTGTTATCAGCCTGTGACCAGTGCTCCTGTCATCAGCCTGTATTCAGTGCTCCTGTCATCTGCCTGTATTCAGTGCTCCTGTTATCAGCCTGTGACCAGTGCTCCAATCATCCGCCTGTAACCAGTGCTCCTGTCATCTGCCTGTGACCAGTGCTCCTGTCATATGCCTGTGACCAGTGCTCCTGTCATCTGCCTGTGATCAGTGCTCCTGTCACCTGCCTGTGACCAGTGCTCCTGTCATCTGCCTGTATTCAGTGCTCCTGTTATCAGCCTGTGACCAGTGCTCCTGTCATCTGCCTGTATTCAGTGCTCCTGTTATCAGCCTGTGACCAGTGCTCCTGTCATCTGCCTGTGATCAAGGCTTCTGTTATCATCCTGTGATCAGTGCTCCTATCATCGGCCTGTAACCAGTGCTCCTGTCATCTGTCTGTGACCAGTGCTCCTGTCATCTGCCTGTATTCATTACTCCTCTCCTGTCGTCTGCCTGTGACCAGTGCTCCTGTTATCTGCCTGTGATCAGTGCTCCTATTATCAGCCTGTGACCAGTGCTCCTGTCATCTGCCTGTTTTAAGTGCTCCTGTTATCAGCCTGTGACCAGTGCTCCTGTCATCTGCCTGTATTCAGTGCTCCTGTTTTCAGCCTGTGACCAGTGCTCCTGTCATCTGCCTGTGATCAGCGCTCCTGTTATCAGCCTGTGACCGGTGCTCCTGTTATCAGCCTGTTACCAGTACTCCTGTCATCAGCCTGTATTCAGTGCTCCTGTCATCTGCCTGTATTCAGTGCTCCTATTATCAGCCTGTGTCCAGTGCTCCTGTTATCAGCCTGTGACCAGTGCTCCTGTTATCAGCCTGTGATCAGTGCTCTTGTCATCTGCCTGTGACCAGTGCTCTTGTTATCAGCCTGTGACCAGTGCTCCTGTTATCTGCTGTGACCGGTGCTACTGTTATCAGCCTGTGACCAGTGCTCCTGTCATCTGCCTGTGATCAGCGCTCCTGTTATCAGCCTGTGACCGGTGCTCCTGTTATCAGCCTGTGACCAGTGCTCCTATCATCAGCCTGTATTCAGTGCTTCTGTCATCTGCCTCTATTCAGTGCTCCTGTTATCAGCCTGTGACCAGTGCTCCTGTTATCAGCCTGTGATCAGTGCTCCTTTTATCAGCCTGTGACCAGTGCTCTTGTCATCTGCCTGTGACCAGTGCTCTTGTTATCAGCCTGTGACCAGTGCTCCTGTCACCTGCCTGTGACCAGTGCTCCTGTCATCTGCCTGTATTCAGTGCTCCTGTTATCAGCCTGTGACCAGTGCTCCTGTCATCTGCCTGTATTCAGTGCTCCTGTTATCAGCCTGTGACCAGTGCTCCTGTCATCTGCCTGTGATCAAGGCTTCTGTTATCAGCCTGTGATCAGTGCTCCAATCATCGGCCTGTAACCAGTGCTCCTGTCATCTGTCTGTGACCAGTGCTCCTGTCATCTGCCTGTATTCATTACTCCTGTCATCTGCCTGTGACCAGTGCTCCTGTTATCTGCCTGTGATCAGTGCTCCTATTATCAGCCTGTGACCAGTGCTCCTGTCATCTGCCTGTGATAAGTGCTCCTGTTATCAGCCTGTCACCAGTGCTCCTGTCTTCTGCCTGTATTCAGTGCTCCTGTTTTCAGCCTGTGACCAGTGCTCCTGTCATCTGCCTGTGATCAGCGCTCCTGTTATCAGCCTGTGACCGGTGCTCCTGTTATCAGCCTGTGACCAGTGCTCCTATCATCAGCCTGTATTCAGTGCTTCTGTCATCTGCCTGTATTCAGTGCTCCTGTTATCAGCCTGTGACCAGTGCTCCTGTTATCAGCCTGTGATCAGTGCTCCTGTTATCAGCCTGTGACCAGTGCTCTTGTCATCTGCCTGTGACCAGTGCTCTTGTCATCTGCCTGTGACCAGTGCTCTTGTTATCAGCCTGTGACCAGTGCTCCTGTTATCTGCCTGTGATCAGTGCTCCTGTCATCTGCCTGTGACCAGTGCTCCTGTTATCAGTCTGTGACCAGTACTCCTGTCATCTGCCTGTATTCAGTGCTCCTGTTATCAGCCTGTGACCAGTGCTCCTGTCATCTACCTGTGATCAGTGCTCCTGTTATCAGCCTGTGATCAGTGCTCCAATCATCTGCCTGTGACCAGTGCTCCTTTCATCTGCCAGTATTCAGTGCTCCTGTCATCTGCCTGTGACCAGTGCTCCTGTTATCAGCCTGAGTCTGGTACCTCTGCCTCCTGCCTGTATTCAGAGCTCATGTTATAAGCTGTGTGTTCTCAGAATGAGTCTGGTATCTCTGTCTCCTGCTTGTATTCAGTGATTTTGTTATTAGCCTTTACCAGCACTCCTGTGTTACCAGCCTCTGCCAGTGCTCCTCTCATCAGCCTGTGCCAGCACTCCTGTTATCAGCCTGTGCCTGCACTCCTGAAATCAGCCTGTGCCAGCACTCCTGTTATCAGCCTGTGCCAGCACTCCTGAAATCAGCCTGTGCCAGCGCTCCTGTTATCAGCCTGTGCCAGCACTCCTGATATCAGCCTGTGCCAGCGCTCCAGTTAACAGCCTGTGTCAGCGCTCATGTTATCAGCCTCTGCCAGCACTCCTGTTATCAGCCTGTGACCAGTGCTCCTGTCATCTGCCTGTGACCAGTGCTCCTGTTATCAGCCTGTGACCAGTGCTCCTGTCATCTGCCTGTATTCATTGCTCCTGTTATCAGCCTGTGACCAGTGCTCCTGTCATCTGCCTGTGATCAGTGCTCCTGTTATCAGCCTGTGATCAGTGCTCCTTTCATCTGCCTGTGACCAGTGCTCCAGTCATCTGCCTGTGACCAGTGCTCCTGTCATCTGCCTGTATTCAGTGCTCCTGTCATCTGCCTGTGGCCAGTGCTCCTGTTATCAGCCTGTGATCAGTGCTCCTGTTATCAGCCTGTGACCAGTGCTCTTGTCATCTGCCTGTGACCAGTGCTCTTGTCATCTGCCTGTGACCAGTGCTCTTGTTGTCAGCCTGTGACCAGTGCTCCTGTTATCTGCCTGTATTCATTACTCCTGTCATCTGCCTGTGACCAGTGCTCCTGTCATCTGCCTGTGATCAGTGCTCCTATTATCAGCCTGTGACCAGTGCTCCTGTCATCTGCCTGTGATAAGTGCTCCTGTTATCAGCCTGTGACCAGTGCTCTTGTCATCTGCCAGTATTCAGTGCTCCTGTTTTCAGCCTGTGACCAGTGCTCCTGTCATCTGCCTGTGATCAGCGCTCCTGTTATCAGCCTGTGACCCGTGCTCCTGTTATCAGCCTGTGACCAGTGATTCTGTCATCAGCCTGTATTCAGTGCTCCTGTCATCTGCCTGTATTCAGTGCTCCTGTTATCAGCCTGTGACCAGTGCTCCTGTTATCAGCCTGTGATCAGTGCTCTTGTCATCTGCCTGTGACCAGTGCTCTTGTTATCAGCCTGTGACCAGTGCTCCTGTTATCTGCTGTGACCGGTGCTACTGTTATCAGCCTGTGACCAGTGCTCCTGTCATCAGCCTGTATTCAGTGCTTCTGTCATCTGCCTGTATTCAGTGCTCCTGTTATCAGCCTGTGACCAGTGCTCCTGTTATCAGCCTGTGATCAGTGCTCCTGTCATCTGCCTGTATTCATTACTCCTGTCATCTGCCTGTGACCAGTGCTCCTGTTATCTGCCTGTGATCAGTGCTCCTATTATCAGCCTGTGACCAGTGCTCCTGTCATCTGCCTGTGATAAGTGCTCCTGTTATCAGCCTATGACCAGTGCTCCTGTCATCTGCCTGTATTCAGTGCTCCTGTTTTCAGCCTGTGACCAGTGCTCCTGTCATCTGCCTGTGATCAGCGCTCCTGTTATCAGCCTGTGACCGGTGCTCCTGTTATCAGCCTGTGACCAGTGCTCCTGTCATCAGCCTGTATTCAGTGCTCCTGTCATCTACCTGTATTCAGTGCTCCTATTATCAGCCTGTGTCCAGTGCTCCTGTTATCAGCCTGTGACCAGTGCTCCTGTTATCAGCCTGTGATCAGTGCTCTTGTCATCTGCCTGTGACCAGTGCTCTTGTTATCAGCCTGTGACCAGTGCTCCTGTTATCTGCTGTGACCGGTGCTACTGTTATCAGCCTGTGACCAGTGCTCCTGTCATCTGCCTGTGATCAGCGCTCCTGTTATCAGCTTGTGACCGGTGCTCCTGTTATCAGCCTGTGACCAGTGCACCTATCATCAGCCTGTGATCAGTGCTCCTGTTATCAGCCTGTGACCAGTGCTCTTGTCATCTGCCTATGACCAGTGCTCTTGTCATCTGCCTGTGACCAGTGCTCTTGTCATCTGCCTGTGACCAGTGCTCTTGTTATCAGCCTGTGACCAGTGCTCCTGTTATCTGCCTGTGATCAGTGCTCCTGTCATCTGCCTGTGACCAGTGCTCCTGTTATCAGTCTGTGACCAGTACTCCTGTCATCTGCCTGTATTCAGTGCTCCTGTTATCAGCCTGTGACCAGTGCTCCTGTCATCTACCTGTGATCAGTGCTCCTGTTATCAGCCTGTGATCAGTGCTCCAATCATCTGCCTGTGACCAGTGCTCCTTTCATCTGCCAGTATTCAGTGCTCCTGTCATCTGCCTGTGACCAGTGCTCCTGTTATCAGCCTGAGTCTGGTACCTCTGCCTCCTGCCTGTATTCAGAGCTCATGTTATAAGCCTGTGTGTTCTCAGAATGAGTCTGGTATCTCTGTCTCCTGCTTGTATTCAGTGATTTTGTTATTAGCCTTTACCAGCACTCCTGTGTTACCAGCCTCTGCCAGTGCTCCTCTCATCAGCCTGTGCCAGCACTCCTGTTATCAGCCTGTGCCTGCACTCCTGAAATCAGCCTGTGCCAGCACTCCTGTTATCAGCCTGTGCCAGCACTCCTGAAATCAGCCTGTGCCAGCGCTCCTGTTATCAGCCTGTGCCAGCACTCCTGATATCAGACTGTGCCAGCGCTCCTGTTAATAGCCTGTGTCAGCGCTCATGTTATCAGCCTCTGCCAGCACTCCTGTTATCAGCCTGTGATCAGTGCTCCTGTCATCTGCCTGTGACCAGTGCTCCTGTTATCAGCCTGTGACCAGTGCTCCTGTCATCTGCCTGTATTCATTGCTCCTGTTATCAGCCTGTGACCAGTGCTCCTGTCATCTGCCTGTGATCAGTGCTCCTGTTATCAGCCTGTGATCAGTGCTCCTTTCATCTGCCTGTGATCAGTGCTCCTGTCATCTGCCTGTGATCAGTGCTCCTGAAATCAGCCTGTGATCAGTGCTCCTGTTATCAGCCTGTGACCAGTGCTCCTGTTATCTGCTGTGACCGGTGCTCCTGTTATCAGCCTGTGACCAGTGCTCCTGTCATCAGCCTGTATTCAGTGCTCCTGTCATCTGCCTGTATTCAGTGCTCCTGTTATCAGCCTGTGACCAGTGCTCCAATCATCCGCCTGTAACCAGTGCTCCTGTCATCTGCCTGTGACCAGTGCTCCTGTCATATGCCTGTGACCAGTGCTCCTGTCATCTGCCTGTGATCAGTGCTCCTGTCACCTGCCTGTGACCAGTGCTCCTGTCATCTGCCTGTATTCAGTGCTCCTGTTATCAGCCTGTGACCAGTGCTCCTGTCATCTGCCTGTATTCAGTGCTCCTGTTATCAGCCTGTGACCAGTGCTCCTGTCATCTGCCTGTGATCAAGGCTTCTGTTATCATCCTGTGATCAGTGCTCCTATCATCGGCCTGTAACCAGTGCTCCTGTCATCTGTCTGTGACCAGTGCTCCTGTCATCTGCCTGTATTCATTACTCCTCTCCTGTCGTCTGCCTGTGACCAGTGCTCCTGTTATCTGCCTGTGATCAGTGCTCCTATTATCAGCCTGTGACCAGTGCTCCTGTCATCTGCCTGTTTTAAGTGCTCCTGTTATCAGCCTGTGACCAGTGCTCCTGTCATCTGCCTGTATTCAGTGCTCCTGTTTTCAGCCTGTGACCAGTGCTCCTGTCATCTGCCTGTGATCAGCGCTCCTGTTATCAGCCTGTGACCGGTGCTCCTGTTATCAGCCTGTTACCAGTACTCCTGTCATCAGCCTGTATTCAGTGCTCCTGTCATCTGCCTGTATTCAGTGCTCCTATTATCAGCCTGTGTCCAGTGCTCCTGTTATCAGCCTGTGACCAGTGCTCCTGTTATCAGCCTGTGATCAGTGCTCTTGTCATCTGCCTGTGACCAGTGCTCTTGTTATCAGCCTGTGACCAGTGCTCCTGTTATCTGCTGTGACCGGTGCTACTGTTATCAGCCTGTGACCAGTGCTCCTGTCATCTGCCTGTGATCAGCGCTCCTGTTATCAGCCTGTGACCGGTGCTCCTGTTATCAGCCTGTGACCAGTGCTCCTATCATCAGCCTGTATTCAGTGCTTCTGTCATCTGCCTCTATTCAGTGCTCCTGTTATCAGCCTGTGACCAGTGCTCCTGTTATCAGCCTGTGATCAGTGCTCCTTTTATCAGCCTGTGACCAGTGCTCTTGTCATCTGCCTGTGACCAGTGCTCTTGTTATCAGCCTGTGACCAGTGCTCCTGTCACCTGCCTGTGACCAGTGCTCCTGTCATCTGCCTGTATTCAGTGCTCCTGTTATCAGCCTGTGACCAGTGCTCCTGTCATCTGCCTGTATTCAGTGCTCCTGTTATCAGCCTGTGACCAGTGCTCCTGTCATCTGCCTGTGATCAAGGCTTCTGTTATCAGCCTGTGATCAGTGCTCCAATCATCGGCCTGTAACCAGTGCTCCTGTCATCTGTCTGTGACCAGTGCTCCTGTCATCTGCCTGTATTCATTACTCCTGTCATCTGCCTGTGACCAGTGCTCCTGTTATCTGCCTGTGATCAGTGCTCCTATTATCAGCCTGTGACCAGTGCTCCTGTCATCTGCCTGTGATAAGTGCTCCTGTTATCAGCCTGTCACCAGTGCTCCTGTCTTCTGCCTGTATTCAGTGCTCCTGTTTTCAGCCTGTGACCAGTGCTCCTGTCATCTGCCTGTGATCAGCGCTCCTGTTATCAGCCTGTGACCGGTGCTCCTGTTATCAGCCTGTGACCAGTGCTCCTATCATCAGCCTGTATTCAGTGCTTCTGTCATCTGCCTGTATTCAGTGCTCCTGTTATCAGCCTGTGACCAGTGCTCCTGTTATCAGCCTGTGATCAGTGCTCCTGTTATCAGCCTGTGACCAGTGCTCTTGTCATCTGCCTGTGACCAGTGCTCTTGTCATCTGCCTGTGACCAGTGCTCTTGTTATCAGCCTGTGACCAGTGCTCCTGTTATCTGCCTGTGATCAGTGCTCCTGTCATCTGCCTGTGACCAGTGCTCCTGTTATCAGTCTGTGACCAGTACTCCTGTCATCTGCCTGTATTCAGTGCTCCTGTTATCAGCCTGTGACCAGTGCTCCTGTCATCTACCTGTGATCAGTGCTCCTGTTATCAGCCTGTGATCAGTGCTCCAATCATCTGCCTGTGACCAGTGCTCCTTTCATCTGCCAGTATTCAGTGCTCCTGTCATCTGCCTGTGACCAGTGCTCCTGTTATCAGCCTGAGTCTGGTACCTCTGCCTCCTGCCTGTATTCAGAGCTCATGTTATAAGCTGTGTGTTCTCAGAATGAGTCTGGTATCTCTGTCTCCTGCTTGTATTCAGTGATTTTGTTATTAGCCTTTACCAGCACTCCTGTGTTACCAGCCTCTGCCAGTGCTCCTCTCATCAGCCTGTGCCAGCACTCCTGTTATCAGCCTGTGCCTGCACTCCTGAAATCAGCCTGTGCCAGCACTCCTGTTATCAGCCTGTGCCAGCACTCCTGAAATCAGCCTGTGCCAGCGCTCCTGTTATCAGCCTGTGCCAGCACTCCTGATATCAGCCTGTGCCAGCGCTCCAGTTAACAGCCTGTGTCAGCGCTCATGTTATCAGCCTCTGCCAGCACTCCTGTTATCAGCCTGTGACCAGTGCTCCTGTCATCTGCCTGTGACCAGTGCTCCTGTTATCAGCCTGTGACCAGTGCTCCTGTCATCTGCCTGTATTCATTGCTCCTGTTATCAGCCTGTGACCAGTGCTCCTGTCATCTGCCTGTGATCAGTGCTCCTGTTATCAGCCTGTGATCAGTGCTCCTTTCATCTGCCTGTGACCAGTGCTCCAGTCATCTGCCTGTGACCAGTGCTCCTGTCATCTGCCTGTATTCAGTGCTCCTGTCATCTGCCTGTGGCCAGTGCTCCTGTTATCAGCCTGTGATCAGTGCTCCTGTTATCAGCCTGTGACCAGTGCTCTTGTCATCTGCCTGTGACCAGTGCTCTTGTCATCTGCCTGTGACCAGTGCTCTTGTTGTCAGCCTGTGACCAGTGCTCCTGTTATCTGCCTGTGATCAGTGCTCCTGTCATCTGCCTGTGACCAGTGCTCCTGTTATCAGTCTGTGACCAGTACTCCTGTCATCTGCCTGTATTCAGAGCTCCTGTTATCAGCCTGTGACCAGTGCTCCTGTCATCTGCCTGTGATCAAGGCTTCTGTTATCAGCCTGTGATCAGTGCTCCAATCATCGGCCTGTAACCAGTGCTCCTGTCATCTGTCTGTGACCAGTGCTCCTGTCATCTGCCTGTATTCATTACTCCTGTCATCTGCCTGTGACCAGTGCTCCTGTTATCTGCCTGTGATCAGTGCTCCTATTATCAGCCTGTGACCAGTGCTCCTGTCATCTGCCTGTGATAAGTGCTCCTGTTATCAGCCTGTGACCAGTGCTCCTGTCATCTGCCTGTATTCAGTGCTCCTGTTTTCAGCCTGTGACCAGTGCTCCTGTCATCTGCCTGTGATCAGCGCTCCTGTTATCAGCCTGTGACCGGTGCTCCTGTTATCAGCCTGTGACCAGTGCTCCTGTCATCAGCCTGTATTCAATGCTCCTGTCATCTGCCTGTATTCAGTGCTCCTATTATCAGCCTGTGTCCAGTGCTCCTGTTATCAGCCTGTGACCAGTGCTCCTGTTATCAGCCTGTGACCAGTGCTCCTTTTATCAGCCTGTGATCAGTGCTCTTGTCATCTGCCTGTGACCAGTGCTCTTGTTATCAGCCTGTGACCAGTGCTCCTGTTATCTGCTGTGACCGGTGCTACTGTTATCAGCCTGTGACCAGTGCTCCTGTCATCTGCCTGTGATCAGCGCTCCTGTTATCAGCCTGTGACCGGTGCTCCTGTTATCAGCATGTGACCAGTGCTCCTATCATCAGCCTGTATTCAGTGCTTCTGTCATCTGCCTGTATTCAGTGCTCCTGTTATCAGCCTGTGACCAGTGCTCCTGTTATCAGCCTGTGATCAGTGCTCCTGTTATCAGCCTGTGACCAGTGCTCTTGTCATCTGCCTGTGACCAGTGCTCTTGTTATCAGCCTGTGACCAGTGCTTCTGTCACCTGCCTGTGACCAGTGCTCCTGTCATCTGCCTGTATTCAGTGCTCCTGTTATCAGCCTGTGACCAGTGCTCCTGTCATCTGCCTGTGATCAAGGCTTCTGTTATCAGCCTGTGATCAGTGCTCCAATCATCGGCCTGTAACCAGTGCTCCTGTCATATGTCTGTGACCAGTGCTACTGTTATCTGCCTGTGATCAGTGCTCCTATTATCAGCCTGTGACCAGTGCTCCTGTCATCTGCCTGTGATAAGTGCTCCTGTTATCAGCCTGTGACCAGTGCTCTTGTCATCTGCCTGTATTCAGTGCTCCTGTTTTCAGCCTGTGACCAGTGCTCCTGTCATCTGCCTGTGATCAGCGCTCCTGTTATCAGCCTGTGACCCGTGCTCCTGTTATCAGCCTGTGACCAGTGATTCTGTCATCAGCCTGTATTCAGTGCTCCTGTCATCTGCCTGTATTCAGTGCTCCTGTTATCAGCCTGTGACCAGTGCTCCTGTTATCAGCCTGTGATCAGTGCTCCTGTTATCTGCTGTGACCGGTGCTACTGTTATCAGCCTGTGACCAGTGCTCCTGTCATCAGCCTGTATTCAGTGCTTCTGTCATCTGCCTGTATTCAGTGCTCCTGTTATCAGCCTGTGACCAGTGCTCCTGTTATCAGCCTGTGATCAGTGCTCTTGTTATCAGCCTGTGACCAGTGCTCTTGTCATCTGCCTGTGACCAGTGCTCTTGTTATCAGCCTGTGACCAGTGCTCCTGTTATCTGCCTGTGATCAGTGCTCCTGTCATCTGCCTGTGACCAGTGCTCCTGTTATCAGCCTGTGACCAGTACTCCTGTCATCTGCCTGTATTCAGTGCGCCTGTTATCAGCCTGTGACCAGTGCTCCTGTCATCTGCCTGTGACCAGTGCTCCTGTTATCAGCCTGTGACCAGTGCTCCTGTTATCAGCCTGTGACCAGTGCTCCTGTTATTTGCCTATGATCAGTGCTCCTGAAATCAGCCTGTGATCAGTGCTCCTGTTATCAGCCTGTGACCAGTGCTCCTGTTATCTGCTGTGACCGGTGCTCCTGTTATCAGCCGGTGACCAGTGCTCCTGTCATCAGCCTGTATTCAGTGCTCCTGTCATCTGCCTGTATTCAGTGCTCCTGTTATCAGCCTGTGACCAGTGCTCCAATCATCGGCCTGTAACCAGTGCTCCTGTCATCTGCCTGTGACCAGTGCTCCTGTCATATGCCTGTGACCAGTGCTCCTGTTATCTGCCTGTGATCAGTGCTCCTGTCACCTGCCTGTGACCAGTGCTCCTGTCATCTGCCTGTATTCAGTGCTCCTGTTATCAGCCTGTGACCAGTGCTCCTGTCATCTGCCTGTATTCAGTGCTCCTGTTATCAGCCTGTGACCAGTGCTCCTGTCATCTGCCTGTGATCAAGGCTTCTGTTATCAGCCTGTGATCTGTGCTCCAATCATCGGCCTGTAACCAGTGCTCCTGTCATCTGTCTGTGACCGGTGCTCCTGTCATCTGCCTGTATTCATTACTCCTGTCATCTGCCTGTGACCAGTGCTCCTGTTATCTGCCTGTGATCAGTGCTCCTATTATCAGCCTGTGACCAGTGCTCCTGTCATCTGCCTGTGATAAGTGCTCCTGTTATCAGCCTGTGACCAGTGCTCCTGTCATCTGCCTGTATTCAGTGCTCCTGTTTTCAGCCTGTGACCAGTGCTCCTGTCATCTGCCTGTGATCAGCGCTCCTGTTATCAGCCTGTGACCGGTGCTCCTGTTATCAGCCTGTGACCAGTGCTCCTTGCATCAGCCTGTATTCAGTGCTCCTGTCATCTGCCTGTATTCAGTGCTCCTATTATCAGCATGTGTCCAGTGCTCCTGTTATCAGCCTGTGACCAGTGCTCCTGTTATCAGCCTGTGATCAGTGCTCTTGTCATCTACCTGTGACCAGTGCTCTTGTTATCAGCCTGTGACCAGTGCTCCTGTTATCTGCTGTGACCGGTGCTACTGTTATCAGCCTGTGACCAGTGCTCCTGTCATCTGCCTGTGATCAGCACTCCTGTTATCAGCCTGTGACCGGTGCTCCTGTTATCAGCCTGTGACCAGTGCTCCTATCATCAGCCTGTATTCAGAGCTTCTGTCATCTGCCTGTATTCAGTGCTCCTGTTATCAGCCTGTGACCAGTGCTCCTGTTATCAGCCTGTGATCAGTGCTCCTGTTATCAGCCTGTGACCAGTGCTCTTGTCATCTGCCTGTGACCAGTGCTCTTGTTATCAGCCTGTGACCAGTGCTCCTGTCACCTGCCTGTGACCAGTGCTCCTGTCATCTGCCTGTATTCAGTGCTCCTGTTATCAGCCTGTGACCAGTGCTCCTGTCATTTGCCTGTATTTAGTGCTCCTGTTATCAGCCTACGACCAGTGCTCCTGTCATCTGCCTGTGATCAAGGCTTCTGTTATCAGCCTGTGATCAGTGCTCCAATCATCGGCCTGTAACCAGTGCTCCTGTCATCTGTCTGTGACCAGTGCTCCTGTCATCTGCCTGTATTCATTACTCCTGTCATCTGCCTGTGACCAGTGCTCCTGTTATCTGCCTGTGATCAGTGCTCCTATTATCAGCCTGTGACCAGTGCCCCTGTCATCTGCCTGTGATAAGTGCTCCTGTTATCAGCCTGTGACCAGTGCTCCTGTCATCTGCCTGTATTCAGTGCTCCTGTTTTCAGCCTGTGACCAGTGCTCCTGTCATCTGCCTGTGATCAGCGCTCCTGTTATCAGCCTGTGACCGGTGCTCCTGTTATCAGCCTGTGACCAGTGCTCCTGTCATCAGCCTGTATTCAGTGCTCCTGTCATCTACCTGTATTCAGTGCTCCTATTATCAGCCTGTGTCCAGTGCTCCTGTTATCAGCCTGTGACCAGTGCTCCTGTTATCAGCCTGTGATCAGTGCTCTTGTCATCTGCCTGTGACCAGTGCTCTTGTTATCAGCCTGTGACCAGTGCTCCTGTTATCTGCTGTGACCGGTGCTACTGTTATCAGCCTGTGACCAGTGCTCCTGTCATCTGCCTGTGATCAGCGCTCCTGTTATCAGCCTGTGACCGGTGCTCCTGTTATCAGCCTGTGACCAGTGCTCCTATCATCAGCCTGTGACCAGTGCTCCTGTCATCTACCTGTGATCAGTGCTCCTGTTATCAGCCTGTGATCAGTGCTCCAATCATCTGCCTGTGACCAGTGCTCCTTTCATCTGCCAGTATTCAGTGCTCCTGTCATCTGCCTGTGACCAGTGCTCCTGTTATCAGCCTGAGTCTGGTACCTCTGCCTCCTGCCTGTATTCAGAGGTCATGTTATAAGCCTGTGTGTTCTCAGAATGAGTCTGGTATCTCTGTCTCCTGCTTGTATTCAGTGATTTTGTTATTAGCCTTTACCAGCACTCCTGTGTTACCAGCCTCTGCCAGTGCTCCTCTCATCAGCCTGTGCCAGCACTCCTGTTATCAGCCTGTGCCTGCACTCCTGAAATCAGCCTGTGCCAGCACTCCTGTTATCAGCCTGTGCCAGCACTCCTGAAATCAGCCTGTGCCAGCGCTCCTGTTATCAGCCTGTGCCAGCACTCCTGATATCAGCCTGTGCCAGCGCTCCTGTTAACAGCCTGTGTCAGCGCTCATGTTATCAGCCTCTGCCAGCACTCCTGTTATCAGCCTGTGACCAGTGCTCCTGTCATCTGCCTGTGACCAGTGCTCCTGTTATCAGCCTGTGACCAGTGCTCCTGTCATCTGCCTGTATTCATTGCTCCTGTTATCAGCCTGTGACCAGTGCTCCTGTCATCTGCCTGTGATCAGTGCTCCTGTTATCAGCCTGTGATCAGTGCTCCTTTCATCTGCCTGTGACCAGTGCTCCAGTCATCTGCCTGTGACCAGTGCTCCTGTCATCTGCCTGTATTCAGTGCTCCTGTCATCTGCCTGTGGCCAGTGCTCCTGTTATCAGCCTGTGATCAGTGCTCCTGTTATCAGCCTGTGACCAGTGCTCTTGTCATCTGCCTGTGACCAGTGCTCTTGTCATCTGCCTGTGACCAGTGCTCTTGTTGTCAGCCTGTGACCAGTGCTCCTGTTATCTGCCTGTGATCAGTGCTCCTGTCATCTGCC